>NC_083776.1:8706242-8847010 GCF_963514075.1 Conger conger | reverse complement strand
AGTGCCTTTGTACAGGGGGGGAGGGGGGGATGGCGGGGAGGAAACACATGTTTGGAGCTGTAAACAGTCCCCAGAGCGTCCCGCATTAGCATGCTAATATCCTCTTCCAGCAGGCCGGCCGCGGCCTGCCGGGCCCGCCTCGCGCCTCCCGCCTCCCGCGCCTCGCTCTGAAGAATGCCTTCCCGCCAGAGCGCCGCGCAAATCTAATTTTACTCCCGGCCCTGTTGGGGGAGAGGGGGGACGGGGCAGGGGAGGGGGGGGTGTGGTGTGGTGGAGGCAGGGAAGCGGAGAAAAATCTCCCTGACCTTCTAGGATGAAATGCGAGGCAGTCGGTCTTTGGAACGGCGGAAAAGCCAGGAAATCCTGCTGTAATCGCTCTGTTTACCCCTCGTCAGGCTGCGGCAGGCCTGTGTACGCACCGCCCGCGCCCCCGCCGACACCAGAAAAAAACAAATAAATCACGTTTTAACCACGATGGAGGGCTCTGCTCTTTCTCTCCGAGATGCTTCTCCGTTTCGTGATTAGCGGGAGAGCCTGTATCGCTACCTGTTCCTCTGCCGGTGGCGGTGTGATTAAACTGTTTCCGGGGAGATGTGTGCTGTTCTGGGCAGGCTAAAGGTGATCTGATTGGGGTGTCGTCAGCGTTGTTTACAAGGCGGTGTGCATTGATCCGAGCTCAGCCGGCCGCCTTCACTGGGGAGAGAGTGCTGCTGTGCTGTCTCAGAGACAAACACGGCACTAATAAGAGCTAAGATCACATTACACCGCTCTGTCTGCTCCGGCTGCCTCTCTGTAGGGCATTAGAGTGTCGGTCTGCTTCAACTGCCCCTCTGTGGGGCATTAGAGTGTCTGTCTGTTCCAGCTGCCCCTCTGCGGGGCATTAGAGTGTCTGTCTGCTTCAACTGCCCCTCTGTGGGGCATTAGAGTGTCTGTCTGCGCCAGCTGCCCCTCTGCGGGGCATTAGAGTGTCTGTCTGCTCCAGCTGCCCCTCTGTAGGGCATTAGAGTGTCTGTCTGCTACAGTTGCCCCTCTGTAGGGCATTATTATATCTCTCCTACAGTTAGCCCTCTGTAGAGCACTAGCGTGTCTCTCTCCTACAGTTGCCCTCTGTAGAGAATTTAGAGTGTATCTGTCTCCTACAGTTGCCCCTCTGTAGAGCACAACACCTCGTCAGTCTCCTATTGTTGTCTGCGGTGTTGAAATGTGATGATATCCCAAAACTGAAGCACCAAGTATGTCACAAGCTTTCCTCGTGTCTGTCTGTAGATATTTGTGTGTTGCAATGCATGTCTGAGAGGTTGCTTTCATTTCGCCATTAATGTTCTGTGGAGTACATAACTATAACTGAATGCAGGTCTTCTTATCAATATTCACCAGCAGTGATGGTGTTTCTCTCTGGATTTTACTGATGGTCGCATACCCACTGAAACTGATGCTGATATGGAGCAGACACACACTATAGCACACCTGGACACAGGACTGAATTGCTTGAGAACCTCCATTGGGGACAGACAGGCAGGAGACGGCCATTGACATTCAGACGTTTTTTCCATCAGCCATTCCTTCGATGATCTGACTTTGTTTCAAAGTTCCTTAACACGCTGCATGAAGCCAGAAAAGGCAGCTGCTGAATCAAACTGTGGGCGTTTTAATGAGATAACACCTTATCTGTGGAACTGCCACAATTGGGACAGACTAAAATAACCAAAGTGCTACCTACCAAGCAGGACGGGAGACAAACGGTAGACACTTTAATTATAGATGAGGGGATTCTGTGACTGCAGTGTATTGATTGAGCAAATGAATGCCTTAATTTCTCATCCCTGAATGTGTACAGCTAGGAGAGGGGAAAAAATGCATTTAAAAAATCAGCCATCATATCGTATGGCAAGCATTTGCACTTGCTGGCGGGCGGATCGACTGGCGTCTGACCTGGCCTTTGTTCCTCGGCCCCTGGGGAGGGAGAGAGAACCTCCGCACTACAGCCAGGACTTCTGAAGGCCCGGGTCCTATTACACCAGCAATTAGTCTGAACAGGCCCTGATGAATGAATGCATTTGTTTTGTGTCCTCCTCCAAGCTATGGAGACCCGAGCACACTGCGGCACATTAATCCAGCCACCGTTTGCTGCGTGTTGTGACTTATTCTCGCATTGATTGATCAGAGGCCGTTGAGCCGAGGCGTTGTAGGGGACCCCGCTGGCTGACAGATCGGCGGTTCAGGAGGACTCCCCGCTGAAACGCCACACCATGGGCTGCGGTTGCGACGGTAGCTGTCAAGTCCCGCGGTCGACGAAACGGTAACGTTTCTATCTCGAACCCGGTGAAGTGAGGTCAGCCTCCCTGCGCTTCCTGTATCTGCGCCGACCCGAGTTTTGGGGCGAAAAGTGATCAAAGGAAGCACTCGGCGTGGCCATCGATCCTGTGAAAGCGAGACGGCGTAGCTAGCGGTGAGAGGCGCGGGCGTTAGCGCTTCGCCGCGCCTGTCCGCGCTCAGCCGAAAGCCGCTAACTGCGCGGGCCGAGCCAGCGGCGGCGTCTCCACGCCAGGCAATACATCAATAACAGCGCCAGGGCCAGACTCGCCTCCTCCATTAGCGAGAGAAGAGGCGCTTCCTTCCTGTCTTTTGCCGATCTGTGTGTCATTGTGGTAGGGTTGGATTGCATTACTGTTGAAATGGACTTGTCAACAAATATTTAGTAGAATGGGTCAAATTTAAATATTTCGTTTTTAGTTACTTTACTTTTGAAGTTGACAGATAAGATTGTTTCTCCAAAGCATCTCTATAGCTCATTTCAGTTTTCTTGTCTTTCTTGGCTGGAACCTTAAGCTAGTGCTAATGCGATTTAACTCAAACTCCAAGTAGCTGTTAGATTTGGGCAAAACAATGAACTGATATCTCACAGTTAATCCCTTTGTATTGTCATTCCAGAAATAAACATCCATTCGCTGTTGCATTCCTCATCAGCTACATATAGCCTACTGCTCGGTACAGGTCAACTGTGAGTTCACCTTCATGCTAATAAATATGCAAACCCGCGGTTGTGTTTGCTTACTTGAAAGAGATGGATCCCCTTTGATAGGATCTTTTGGTTTCGCTGGCTGTGCGATTATCTCATTTGGGACTCGTGTTGGCCCATTTGCCAAGGAAACGCTGCGTCGGATTTGATTTCCTGCAGCACAGAGTAATAAGAGCAGCTGCTATTTGTCAGCTCCATTTCTTACCATTGCGCAGGATCCCCGGGGGACCGAAGGTTAATCTAAACCTGATTTCCCTCATATCACAAGACGCGTCCCCGTGTCCACGTGATACACTGCGTGCATCTACTCTTTAATCAACTTCGGGGTCCAGGGCCTCTCTAGGTAATTGCAGTGAACAGCTTTCAGTTTCATGTATAGATATTGTTTTCAGTGTCGATACATGAACAAGTCTTAACCCCTTACCTGCACGTTACATCTCCCTTAACAGATGGATGTGACCTGCACGTTACATCTCCCTTAACAGACGGATGTGACCTGTATGTTACATCTCCCCTAACAGACGGATGTGACCTGCACGTTACATCTCCCTTACCAGACGGATGTGACCTGCATGTTACATCTCCCTTAACAGACGGATGTGACCTGTATGTTACATATCCCTTAACAGACGGATGTGACCTGCAGATTATATCTCCCTTAACAGATGGATGTGACCTGCAGATTACATCTCCCTTAACAGACGGATGTGACCTGCAGATTACATCTCCCTTAACAGACGGATGTGACCTGCACAACATCTCCCTTAATAACAGATGTGACCCCAGCGTTGTATTTGAGCATATGACTGTTTTTCAAGACACCTGACCGTTGAAATGCATTGTGATTCCTACGCCTTTCAATGGGTTTTAAATAGGGCACCTTAGTCCATAATGGGTTAATTTCAAAAAGTGTTTGAATTTAAATATAGCCTACTTCTTTGTTTCTCTTGTCCAAAGTTGTTTCAATTTCATTCTATTCACTGCTCTGAAGGAAAAAAAAAATGTCTCCACATAAAGGTTCAGTTAAATAGGGAGCACTATTTACAGTCTTGCTTGGTGACTTCAGTTAACTTCTTGGGTTCTAAATGGGAATGAAGTGACATGAGTTTGAACCTGGTACATGACAGAGGATGAATACCAATATCTGTGGACCTCTGTAATTAGCTCTCTCCCCGCGATTTTTCACACTTCACTCTGGATAATGGAACGGATTTTCACGAATAGAAGCGGATGAGGCGCCAAGTACAATTTACGTCTGAAGATATTTAAAAAGTGCTGTTCCATTTTAAGAAAGGTATTTTGCATAATTCATGTAACATTCTCTCAACATATCTCAGAAAATCACCGCTGTGTCTCGTTTTTTTAATAACGGGTCTGATTGACGGGGCTCTGTGTAGGCTATGCCTACAATGTGCACATTTTAATCCAATACTCTGCACTAAAATGTATGTAGGTTTATGTCGACAGAGGTCTGGAAATTGAACTACCTTGGTGCTTTTAACCAGGATACAGGTTTAAGGATAGAGAGTAGTGGTCATTCAGTAATTAAGGGATTCATTAAGAAATACATAATTCATATAAATAAAGTAAACCCTCCTCATCTTCCCTCTGAAATGCCTACAGCCCTGCCCCCAGCCTCTTTCTTATCCCTATCTCCAGCTTATAATCATTGTTTTTTCTGTTTCTCTTGTCTTGTAGCCTGCAGGCCTGGCTTCTACAAGTCTTCCTCTGGGAACCTGAAATGCTCAAAATGTCCCCCGCACAGCTACGCACACCAGGAGGGTGCCATTCACTGTGACTGCGAGAAGAACTACTTCCGCGCCGAGGGCGACCCTGCCTCCATGGCCTGCACCCGTAAGTTCTCCAGCCTGACCCACCATTGAACATTCACCCTGAAACTACATTTCCCACACTTTACATTCACGCTGAAACTACACTTCCCACATTGAACATTCACCCTGAAACTACATTTCCCACACTTTACATTCACGCTGAAACTACATTTCCCACATTGATCATTCACCCTGAAACTACATTTCCCACATTGAAGATTGACCCTGAAACTACATTTCCCACACTGTACATTCACGCTGAAACTACACTTCCCACATTGAACATTCACCCTGAAACTACATTTCCCACACTTTACATTCATGCTGAAACTACATTTCCCACATTGATCATTCACCCTGAAACTACATTTCCCACATTGAAGATTGACCCTGAAACTACATTTCCCACACTGTACATTCGCCCCCAAAACTATGCCATCCACACCCTGTCAATATTGACACGTGAAACCATCCACCTCACAAACTGAATATTCACTGCTAAAACTACACTAGCAGAAAGCACCTGCCCCCAAAACATTCACATGCATATTTAAAGACACGTCCAAAGTTGAAGAAAACACAGAGGTATAGCATTATAACTCTGTTTGCATCTTCAGCTGAGTGTAGCCTTGAGCTGTTTCCGCTCCTTCCTGGAGTGGCTGTCTTAGCTGTTTTAGCATGTAGCCTTTGTGATGCAATCCTGCGGACTCAGGATCCCAGGGCCTCTCATCTCTCTCAGTCCAGAACCAGGGGCGATGTATGAGAGCCTTCTCTGTTTGTTTATTTGTTTTATCATTCCAACCCATGGGCCTCCCAAGACTATGGCTAGCAAACCAACATCCAAGAAACCCTTCACCGCCACCCCCCACCTCCACACACACACACACACACACACAAACACACACTTTTTATTTTTTGCAGGAAAATACAGCTGGCTGGCAGATGTATTCAAGGGCATTTGAAACCCACATGTTATCTATAAATCATTGTGCTTGCTATGGGAGTTGATTCATAATATAAAAGCGGAGCTGCCTTGGATTCTGGGGCTAGGTCTACCTGGGTGTGTGTTACATGGCATAGCACTGTGATGAACAAATTGGGATGGGCTGAGTTCTCACTTTTGCTAATCCTTTCCGTGACACGTCTTCCCTTCACGAGTGTAAATGGATCTGAAAGCAGTTTTCGCCGTTGCTGAAAGGGACGCAATGCTATAAATCGCTACAGTACAGTATGAGCATGATATACACAAGTATGAATGGTTTACGCGCCATTGCTTATTCCATCCCCTGATCCGTTAAATTGTTATTTCTTAATTTTGCTGACTGTAACCGCTGATAAAATCTTAATTAAAAGATAGCTGGGGAAACAGCAGATCTTGAGGGAGCGTTGTCTCCGAAATGCGTTTTTATCAGTCGGGGCTTGCCAACTGGAAGCGGCTGAGAAAATGAAGATGTCTCCTAATTGCGGCGTGCTCAGGCGGCGTGATTAAAAACAGCAGCCCGTCTGAATGCGAATTAAACCGCGGCTCGAAGCCCTGCTGTTGCAGCCCTTATCCACACATCATTCTAGAAGATGAGCCGATTGCTCTCAGGGCCCTACTAGATAAACAGCAAATCCTGCCTCGTTGCAAGGGGGTCTTTAATTAGTGGAAGCTAACAGTGAGCATCAATACTGACTTGATGAAAAAAAATGTGAGACAGTAACATCAGACCAGGCTATTCCGTGTGCTTATGTGCTGCAAGCTTTCATGGACAGCGTCTTCAGTATGAAGTGTCAGAGAACCCAGGTGTCCAAGGCACCTGAGTGTACTGGCATTGCACAGACACCTTGACATCATGTTAATCAGTTTTATATTTGCAATAAATGCAAGAGGTACCATTCCAGTGGAACACACTGTTCTAGCACTCATCAATATTGCATCAGCCTACTCTCAAAACTGCATACTTTATACACCTTTTTCTACTATTTAAGATAGAGGTAGTGAAGGAAGTTCACCTAGTTAACACAAAACCTTATTGCAGATTATAACATTGTAGTAAGGTTGTATAAGGTTATGGGGAATACGAGCTTTGTAATAGTGTTTTAGAAGCGTGCCCATACCATTTTTCATGGCCAATCCCAAAAACAGGTACTGTCTGAAAGAACAGTCAAGGCAATTCAATGTGTGTGTCTTGTTCTAATCTCATAGCCTTGCATAACGGCATGTTCCCTGTACCCCTGCCACACAGTACATTCACTGCCCAGTGCAATTTCCTGTTGCCTAGAACACATTGAATAAAACATAATTCATTTTTAAATGCATGTCAATTGTGTTTTTATTCATTATATGTTTAACAGCTCTTAGCACTTGTATTGGCTCAATTTGGAACCCATTTAAAAGAAAAAACGTAATAAAAACAAAACAATTAGCATAGTCAGCCTCATAAACAAAACACAACATAGACATATTTACAGCAATGTCATAACACAGCCTTCAGGCCCAGTTTTCTCTAAACTCTGCTCAAAACTTAACTTAAACTAAACATAAAACAGCTGCAGTGTGTTGGCCTCTTACATTATATTCGTTATTTTGCACAGAATTAGCTGAAGCTACGTTACTAAGCGATGTGTTCACTTGAATGCTGGAGGAGGGTTTTCATTGAGAGACGCTCCCCTGCTGTACGTTGGTCTTCATCCACCAATGCAAGCCTGCTCCGAGGAGCCATTTGCTCTCAGCACTGAGACTGTGTGTTGTAGCAGCTCTGGAGAATATCACACATTGGTGCACTGTTTACTGGTCTCAGTGTCATAACTAAATACAGTCATTTCATACATTCTCTGATCCCAAGCCAAGTACTTAAGGGTTACATCGGTCCAATACCAGTGCTAACACGCACCATCAATGCAAAACTGGGGGGTTTTATTCTTGCCATCTCCTGATTCTGAATAGGTCCAGATCACGCCTTTTTCCATGGGAAAATGTTCTAAATATGTGGCTGCAAACTAACAATGCCAAGACAATCTTTCCACAACATTCTACAGCCTCATGCAGTAAGCTTGTCAGTAGTTGCAGCAGAGTTCCTCTGTCTGTGATCAGTTAGCCCCTGTGTGTAAATGGCCGGTGAGTTCCTCTATGTGTGGTCAGTGTCACACAATCAGTCCGCGATCAAAGCAGTATCCAGCAGTGCTTCTGAGGTCTGGGTTATGGAACGTATGTCTTCTCCCTTCCCAAATCCAGTCTGTCAGGACTGAACACCCAGCCACCACTCCCAGACCAATCAACGTTCACGCACGCACTTCTTATCGTAACTAGGAACCTCACACGTGGGCTAAGATTGTAGATACCAGCATATAAACATTTTTCTTTTACTTTTTGAGCAGGTGGTCAAGATCCACAGTGATCCTAGATCTGATTTTGCTTTACCCCTTGTTTTCCTGTGGAGGGTTTGAGCTGTCTAAGTGAATATTAGTAAAATACCTTTTGATTAAAGGGTTTGGCACAAACGGGCTACACTTACTACAGCTAATCAAAATGTAGGCTTCCATATCCAATTGCTGTTTTTCTTCCAGTACCAACCCTTAAATCTGTATCTATCATCTGCTTTAAATTAATTAATGGGCAGAAACTCTTGTTGACGACTGCATTAATGCGCCTAACATTTTAGCTGAAAGTGGAGAGGGCTGTCGTACCAAATCACTCTGCTCTGTAGAGCTGTGAATAATATGTTTGACTGGAAGCCTTTGAATTCACATCCTGTAGAGAATATTTATCGACATGAAACATGTTCACTTTAACAAAGTCTGATCCCCAACCCCCCCTTTCTGTCTCTCTGACTCTTTCTGTATTAAATTCTCTCTCTCTCTCTCTCTCTCTCTCTCTCTCTCTCTCTCTCTCTCTCTCTCTCTCTCTCTCTCTCTCTCTCTCTCTCTCTCTCTCTCTCACTCAACATTTTTCTAATAACATGCACTGTTTTATGATCACTCTCGTTTCTGCTCGGCTGACGGTTTAAATGGAGCTGTGCACAGCGAAAAAGCAGTAAAAAAGAAAGGACGAACCTAACCTACAGGGAGGTTAATGACAGCTATACGATCTCATTAGGCAGCTCAGCCTGTCCCAGTGTCATCATCACAATGATAACCTGGTAAAAGTGTACATACAATTATGTATGATTTAAACTGTGCTGCGGTGCACTAATAAAAGGTCACTGTTTTGTATGTACAGGACTGGGCAAAAATCTTAGGCCCCTGTATAACATTCTATACAGATAAGATTCTTTCAAAAATTATTCAATGAAAGGTCCAAAGTAAACATACTATACATTTTACATTATATTTCAGTAATTTGGCAGAATAGTTAAAAACATAATCAAATCAATATTTTTTGTGACCACCCTTAAAACTGCATTACTTCTCTGAGATAGCCAACAATGTCCTGCAGACATTATAAGTCCTATAAGACTTGCCATAGTTATTCTGCAGACTTTGGTTGGCTCCTTGCTTCTGATCTCAGACAGCCTTGATCAAGTTTTTATGTAAAATAGTCAATTGCTTACAGTAATATGTTACTTTTTAAAATTAAATACAAAAATGTCTCTGTAAAATTAAATCTTTGGAAATCTCAAATGTGTTCTTTTATACAAACACACACAAAAAAATAAACATATATAATAAAGTCTAGGGTGCCTAAGACTTCTGCACAGTACTGTAGTTCAAGATAAAATGAATGTAAGAGATACAGTATCGGCCTTAAATTGTGTGCTGCAGTTGGCGTGAAATGGTCAGAAAAATCCTGATATGTGGATGTGGAAGTGATATGAGGTATGAACCCCCCCACTTCCCTCCGCAAAGCACACGTCCTCCTCCGTGTGAGGGGGATGGCTAATCTGGTTGTTTGTGGCCAGTAATCCAGTGGCCTTGCTTGTTGTGGTCTGTTGTCTTACTGGATCAGCGGGAAAGGGGAGCTTGTGTAGAGCACGGTGAAATGTGGAATAATGAACCGCTGGGGCGTTTTTTCACCGTTAAGCAGGGGATTACATGCCATATAAAACCAATTCCCTGCGAAGGGTCACCCACCCACCCGACCGTCGGCATCCCTGTGTCTGAGCGCGCTCACAGTGAGATACAGGAAACCTCCCCACAGCCTACCACAACAGGACTCCGGAGAAGCCTAAATTCTTCATTTCAAATCAAACAAACCTAGACTCTCCTTTTTTTAAATCACGTAACTCTATCTCCACCATGCGCCCCTAACCTCCCCCCTCTCCACCTTTCCTCTCCTAGGCTAAGCAGCAGGAGTAATTTTGGTCTAGTCCCTGTGTAATTATACCCATAGGCCTGGCATTAAATTCTGGAAATACTCAGAAGGTATGTTCATAGTAAAAACATTTCTTTTTTTATGTCAAACTAAATTTGAGGTTTGCGGTGAATTGGTGTCCTGCCGGACTCCTTTCGCCTTTTTTCCGTCAGCTCTGAGATTTCGTTCAAGAGCCCCTCGTGAGCAGCTTGTCACTGCCTTCTGCTGCCTGCTATTCCAATCACGCCGAAAACTCGCAGGCTGAAGTCCTGTTCCTACGAAGAGAGAAAGATTGATCTCACCATCACGTGGGGCTAATTTCACCAGGAAGTGGGACTCCATAAAGCACTCGTACAGAGTATTAAAGCAGGTGTAGTCTTCAGTATTTGGGCCGCGTTGTATTATGGTTGTACAAATACTGTAGCTGAGCTGTGCATTTCATTTTTCATTAGTTATCTTTCCATTACTGAGGTTCCGTTTAAAGGCTGGTGGAGACACTCTCTTCATGTGTAATCTTAATTAGTTATAGCAATTAAATCATGTATGTGACAGACTTTTTAATTGACTGGAGAGGCACTGTTGTCCTTAACAGAAGAGCTATGTCTGGGGCTACTGTTAAACGGACAGTTATAGTTCACTTTCAGGGGTTTTTTGAAGTATAATTTAGTATGGTTTTATTTGACCCAGGTCGTGTTTTGTGTGTGATGAAGAATGCAGTATCTAAAACATTATTGGTCGGTTTTAAAATGACTTGTCACATGACTCCTCCCATTGAGCTGTATATAAAGGGTCTTCCCTCAGCTCTGTCGTGAGGTGTTGGAGAGGTGTGAACACACTTAAGCCTGCCGCCTGTGTTTACGTCTCTATATACAGTAAGCACCGAGTCGGGGTCTAACGCGAAGCTTCACAGGCCTCTCAGGGAAATGTCTGAAGTCCCGTCGCTCTGCATAATCACACTATTTTCACACACTTTTCAGTCTCTAACAGGGTTTATATATGTTCGAAAGGGATTACTTTATCAGACTGACATTTTTCACAGAACATTTTACGTGCACGAGTAGCTACTTTTCCCTTTTATAATAATACTTCCTACATTACGTGTTTTGTGTAAGGTATTTGTATATATTGAGACCTTAAATTATATGGTTCTGACATTTTTGACAAAAATGAGTTAGTGTCGTAAATGCATTTTACAGGGCACTAAATATATGTGAAGTTTTCACAAAAAAAAGTTTTAACTTTAAAAATTCTCAATTTAAACTGTAGAACCTGCTTGGAGTCCACATTGGTATCTTTGAAGCTGAATATCTCAAAACCACTCAGAACGCAGATAGAACCTTATAATTCCAAGGTCATGATATGTATGGGGGCAACATGGCTCAGGCAGTAAGAGCACTCATCTGGCAGTCGGAGGGTTGCCAGTTTGATCCCCCGCCCAGGCTGTGTCGAAGTGTCCCTGAGCAAGACACCTAACCCCCAAATGCTCCTGACGAGCTGGTCGGCACCTTGCATGGCAGCCAATCGCCGTCGGTGTTTGAGTGTGTGTATGAATGGGTGAATGAGAAGCATCAATTGTACAGCGCTTTGGATAAAGGCGCTATATAAATGCCATACCATTTATGTAGTCTTTGCTGAGTTTGTTTATTGTGTAAACTCTTGTAACACGCTGTCTGTGTCGGCAGGGCCTCCGTCGATCCCCCGGAACGTGATCTCGGTCATTAACGAGACGTCGGTCATCCTGGAGTGGACCTGGCCAGCGGACGCGGGCGGCAGGAGGGACTTGACGTTCAACGTGGTGTGCAAGCGCTGCCTGCCAGGCCGCCAGTGTGAGCCCTGCCGGGGGGCGGTCCGCTTCCTGCCCCGCCCCGCCGGCCTTAGCAACACCACGGTGACCGTCACCGACCTGCTCGCCCACACCAACTACACCTTCGAGATCGAGGCGCTGAACGGAGTCTCCGCCCTCGCGCCCGCCCACCGCCAGTTCGCCGCCGTCACCATAACAACAAACCAAGCAGGTGAGGCCCCCGCTTCTGTCCTGTCCTGCGCGGTGTACGTGACTCCTGTAGCCACGTTCAGCCACATTACCTGCTTTTAGAACAGAGATGACTTTAATCTCTCGCCTTGTACTCTAACTGCTACTTCTGAAAAAACGTTTTGTGTGGTCAGTACATTAAGCTCCAGATGGCTGCTGTACATGTGTTGAAATTTGTAAACAGAGAGGTTGCTGTAGTTGTACACGGGCAAACAGATTCCTTCATTTTCATTCCCTCCGGTATCCAAGCGCTCGGTATTCGGCGTTCCCCGTTTTCAGACACTGGAAGCCGGCTCTCTGGTCCGAAGGCCACGTCTCTCCGGCAGGGCCCTCATATCCAGGACCATCTGCTCCCGATCGGGATCGGGTTTCCACCGTGGCCGGGCCCGGGGAGCCCCTCTCTTGTTCTTCAATGGGGCGTAGTGCACCGTCGGTTCCGTGCCGGGGTTTAATGCTGACGGTGGACAGGGTCGGGGGTGATTTAGAGCTGGGATTTAAGAGGGGTCTAAGAGGCACAGGAGTTGTATGCACTGCAGAGTAAGTGGATGAACAGATCATAGGCGCAAGATTAACAGCCCCACAGCCTTCTCTCCACAGGAACCCCCTGACTTTGCTTTGGACTCTTTTTATCGCTCCTTATTCCCATGGTGAGAGAGAACATTGGTTTTTCCTGATATATATTGTGTCCCGCCATGCTGTGGACCATCGCTGTGACATGACAAATGGGACAAATTTCTACAAGCCGGGATATCGATGGCAGCCGGTTGTCCAAAAAACGGGTCTGCATCCACACATTTGCTGGTTCTCCCGTACCAAACAATACATTTTTGTAACATTGAGCGGCCGTTCCGCTCTGAAGTGGTACATTGTGTGGTGAAGACCCCCTTCTGGTTAAACTCTGCAATCTATCTGTTAAGCACACGGGATGGGTGTGTATACTCTTTGGAGACTGCTTTTCCCCTTACAAGTATGCAGCATTTAGAGTGTAAACCGCAAAGTGCTGGAGCTGAAATGAATCAGACAGCTGAGGCACACAAGGGTGCCATGGTCCCGGTTCAAAATGAGTACCAAATGCAAATGGCTTGAATGAGCCATTGTGCCCGAAATCGTGCTGAATGTAGGACGGATTAAGGGATATTTCAAAAATGCACATTTTATAATATTCACATTGTGTCGAGGGTCCAGGCCTGAGCCCGGAGGTCTCGGAGCACGGAGAACCGAAACTCTGGAGCCGCAGGGGCACAGTAACCGTGTGTTCCCCGGCTCGGTCTGGTGCCCTCGCTGTGAGACCTGGTTCACACGTTCCAGGTGTTTCTGGTCCTCAGAAAGCTCCGGTACAGGAGCTTGCACACGATCAGATATAAAGGTATGAACAATGCTTTGTTGCTGGGGGCGGTACCCTATAGGTACATAAAATTGTACCCCTAGCCGGCAATGCGTACATAAATTTCTACCTTTTTTGTTTGGAAAACATACTCATTTGTACCGAAAGAGAATAGTATGTTCAGGGCACATTTGGGAATTTTGATCCTCTCAGAAGGAAAGTGTACCTCCACTGTGACTTAATGCCTGAGAGTGGGGTGAGGACTGCGCAGTCTGGACGCCCCGCCCCCCCCCCCGCAGCTGTGGCCCGCTCTAGACCGTGCCGCGGCGCGCTGGCTTTGATGTGACACGTAGCTCGGCGTTTGTGTGGGTGGGCTGTAAACAGAGATTCCAGCTCTCCGCCGGCCGCCTCTCCGCTCGCCTCTTATCGCTCCGACGGAGAGCGGCGGGAGCGGAGCGCCCCGCGGGCTCACTCACCGAGCGCTTTTCCTGTTTATCCGTCCTGGGAAAACCGTCGTATTTCACTTTTCAGGGCACTGTGATTATCCTTTTTCTCAATTAGGGCCGTATTCGTGCCTTTTGTGTGATTTAGGGCTACGCCTGTAAAAACACGTGCACGCACACTCGCCCAAACAGCCAGCAGCTTAAATATCACAGGCTGTTTCCTCCGTTTCTTTTCCATTAGATTTTGAGCTCAGCGGCAGAGCCCTGAGATTGGAGTTGGGTGAATTATCCTCTCTAAAGCACCCATTCCTTCTGTAAATAAATACGGAGCCTAAATGAGTATTTTATTACAGCAACAGCAGCCCACCACAGAGTACCCTAACAGAGAGAGAGAGAGAGATATGTAGGTGGTGTATGAAATGAGAGAGAAAGAGATAGAGGTAGAGTCGACTTTGTTAAAGAGAATATGTTTGCTGTCGATACATTTTCTGCAATATGGAAATTCAGGCTCTGTATAAGTGTGTGACCCCTCCAGGAGGCCCTCATACAGTAATCCAGTTTCCTTCATGGCTTTATAAGACAAAGATGGACAGAGGAGCTGGGAGTGTGAATGCCACCGACATGCTCATGACCTGGCCCCTCACCTCTAACCCTAATGAGCCTGTGCAGCAGGCTGGGGAGACCACACGGGTACTGTGACCACAGAGCACGGAGAAGAGCCTCAGCTGCTCCGTATCTCATTACTACACCCAGCAGCTCCACCCTCCGTCGCCCCATCCTCTCCCTTTCTCTACTGCACCTCTCCAACCTGGCATGGTCCTCACCGGCGAGTCCCAGCTAACAGAGAGCATTGAGTGTCCTATAACTTTTGAAGGAGTGAGATGTGACACACACACACACGCACACATACACAGAAACGAACATTGCATATGCGCTGGCCTTATCCCTGTACCTCAACCTAATCCTCCATGTGGAGGACAGTGATTGACTTACGTAGACTCTCCTCAGAGACTGAAAATTGCACTGGCAACAAATCTTGCCGTGCGCGTGGCAGCCCTGTGGTTGGGTACCGGTAGAGGGTCTTCAAAAAAAGACGGCGGACGAGCTCCATTTCCTCTAATTCAGCAGCAAAGCCGTTTCCGTCTCCATGGCTTACTTTCCCTCCGGTCCTCAGGGGAGCCGTACGTGTTGTGCTCGCTCTGTGTTTTGAGAGCGCGGCGGACTATCTGATCGCACAGAGAGCAGGGGCAGATACGGCGTGTTGGACGAGTCCGCGGCACGACCCAGACGGCATAAATCACGGCTACTATAAACCGCGCAGCGAAGCCCTCATCCCGCCTCCCGCCTCCCGCGTCGGGTGAGGAGGAGGGCGCCAGGCCCGGCGCTAACAGACTCCGTCCATCTGGATTCATGAGCTGCCAGAACGTGCTGAAGCTGCGTGATTGCAATCAGGAAATGCTCAGACGTTTCAAAGAACAACATGTTTTTTCTTCTTCTTTTTTTTTCCCTCTTTCCCGCGGCCTAATAAAAGGAGAAGGCACGCCGGGCACATGCCTCTGCAGCTCTGCAGTGCAATTAGAGAGCAGTGAAGAAGGGAGAGAAAGGGAGGATGGAGGGGGAGGGGGAGGGGGAGGGGGCGAGAGTGGCGGGGTACGGCAGAAGATTGGGACCATGTGGGGACCAGGGCATGGGGACACCGGAGGGTGGAGGTGTGGGTGTGTGCACAGGACTCTGCTCTCCGCTGCCCCCTCTGGCCTTGATTAAATGGTGCAGTGTTTGATTTCTGAGACCTGCTTAAGTACTGCAGTGTGTGGACAGAAAGGCTTTGATGACTGAATGCCTTCTTGGTGTCTCTGTTCCCTTTGTTGTATGTAAAATTCTCATTCATAGTGTCTGGTTTTTTTGGTCTCATTCAGGATTAGTTTGTATTTACTCATCTCCCACCATCTTTATCATGCCATTAATCACTTTCTCACCTCACATTGCTCCATTCATAGTCTGGCCCTAATTCTTTCCTTCTGCCACCACCCCTCCTCCTCTTTCCACACATTGTTCTGTTTTGCACATTTTCCAAAACTTAATCTTGCCACCTCCTAACAGGGTTCATCCCAAAGTAAAAGCCATCTGATCCAAAGAAGTTGTCGATGTTGACTCTTGACCACACATGGTTGTCCTGTGGTGAATAAGTAATCGGGATAGTAACGGTCTCTGTATCTCCGTCCC
The DNA here is from genome assembly GCF_963514075.1 of Conger conger. NCBI lineage: Eukaryota > Metazoa > Chordata > Actinopteri > Anguilliformes > Congridae > Conger > Conger conger. The sequence continues at coordinate 8,830,865 of NC_083776.1, read as the reverse complement.
TCCTCGTAGCTCCGTCCCCCGTCACCATCATCAGGAAAGACAGGACGTCTCGAAACAGCATCTCCCTGTCCTGGCTGGAGCCTGAGAGGCCCAACGGCATCATCCTGGATTATGAAGTCAAGTACTACGAGAAGGTGGGTGGAGAACACAATATAATGAGGAATTATGATGATTTAAAAAAATAATGATATTAGTAGAAGTAGTAGTAGTTGTAGTAGTAGTAGAAATAGTAGTAGTAGTAGTAGTAGTAGTAGAAGTAGTAGTAGTAGTAGTAGTAGTAGTAAGGTAAGTAGTGCTATCCAGGTGCTTGCATTCCATTTATAATAGTGGAAAAAAACAATAGAATTTGTCGAGGAAATGTGTTATAACACAGGCTTTGTTCGTTTGACCTGGAGAGGGCGTTGGTATTTTACATTCCTAGCAGCAGGGCCTGTGTCCCAGTCTCCCAGAGTAGAGCCAAGAGAACAGAGCTCTCTATGGGCCAGGAGGAGCTAACCCTTCAGGGAGGTATCAAGGACAAGATTGTTTATTGCCTCATACAGTAGGCTGGGTGTATTTGAAAATCAATGCTAAATGTAATGGGGAGCAGCTGATGGAGGTGGGAGGGTGGGGGGGGAGCTGGGGCTATTTGATCTTGGTTTTATTTTCTGCTAGAAGAGTAGCTGTAGCGTTTGGGAGGTACTGAAGGATTTGCAGTGCGCGTTGGGTTGGCAGGAGTGCAGCACATTACCGTAATGGTGCGCAGAGGTAATAAAAGCGTGAGCAGCGCTCCAGCGGCCGGGTTAGTCAGCGCCGGGGCGTGAGGAAGGGCCGCGTTCCTGAGGAGGAAGAATCCCTCTGCGGCGATGCTGTGTCTGCGTGAGCCCACCCTGAGACCGGAGACCGCCTCTGCGGCCATTTCACAGAGATGTGTTCCGAGTGAAGGCGTTATCGCTCATGTCGAATTGTGTTTCATACACAGTCTTCGAGGAGACGTGGGCTGGTTGCCGCCTGCTTTTTATGGCTGTATCAATGTGATGTTTCCCAGTTATAGGGCACACAGATGGATATTAATGTTGTGATTCTGCCCTTTTTTTTGTGGTGATGCCCATTTGTAAAGCTGAACATTTTGGACCTTTCCAAAAGCTGGAAAAGGCTCCATTAGTTTCTCTTCTCTGCAGTGAGAATCTGCTTTATCATTGTAAGTGGTGGAGCGTCACGCCAAAACCCCTCCCCATACGGAGTGTTGCAGTGAATCTCCTCCCCCTGCGTGGTGATAGGAGCAGAATGTCATGCTAAATCCCTACCCGTGACTGGTGATTCCACTCTCCCCGATAATAATAATAATAATGATAATAAACCCGAAAACACGTCCAGGGGAGTACCATCAACCTTCCCCTCGACCGCAGTGATATTGGCCAACATGTGAAGCTGCACTGCCACGTGATGGCGGGAGCCTCTCATCTTGAACACATTTCCTCCCGACACCGGGCCTGTTCTCCGGGGCTGGAGTTTGGGGATGGAAACCCTATCCCCGCTGCCCTGCTCCCGGGGTGTGTTTGAACTTGTGAACGATTAACGCGGAGCGCAGAGGGAAGCACTTGCCTTCGTGGCCGGGGTGTCTTTACCCCCCATTTTGCGCTGCGGCGAGCTACCGTGGGCAGGCGCTTCCTGCTCAGCTGCGGCCCCCGGAAACCGGCTAACTGTTCGTCTCTCTGCGCCCGCGAGGGTGCGGGCCGCCCCGCCGTCCGGAGTGAAGTGGGTAATGCGTCTCCCAGGCAGGCTCTGGCACCGCAGCAGGCCCCGGCCCTGTGGGACTCTCCCCTCTCAAACTGGCAGGGGTTCTGAGGGTGTGAGAGAGAGCTCTGTAGCCGTTTCTGATGGCAACTGGCCAGAACTCTCCCGCAGGAGAAAAAAGAAAAAAAAAACACACTTCCTTACTCCAGCAGGTAAATGACTGAGCTCTATGGCCACACGTGCATTTATACAGAAAATGCAGGCAGCTGCGCACACACTCACACACTCACACACACACACGCACACACACACTCACACACACACACGCACACGCACACACTCACACACACGCACACAGAAAGTAGCCCGAACACGGATGCACATATTCACATCAGCAGATATTTGTCTCTTACTTCTTACGGATTTCGTTTCACATCTATCCAAACTTTTGAAGTTGCTTCAATACAACTTTCGAGTGTTCCTGCAGTATCCGTTGGTTTTCATACAAGTGTGAAGCGCACTGCAGACAGTTGGCTTACACTGCTTATTCCCCTCTTTCTCTCTGCACCATCTGGCCTGCGAGAAAATGAAAAGAAAGCCTTCCTTGCGAAATGACTCCGGCAGGGTTCTCCGGACTTGACCGAGGACATCCACTCCCCTGCTCCGGGATGTTTTCCAAAGACAGGGGAGAAAGGCCCCCTCTAATGGAGTACGGCTTTATTACTGACAGTAAATGTGTCTTCGAGGTCTCAGCGTGAAAATTAGCGCAGAGCAAATTACGGCCCTTCCGCGGGGTGCGCAATGAACTATGGGTGACATTTGATACTGGAATTAGCCTTGGTGGCATTTTTAATCACTGAAAGAGCGATGGCCCTTTGAGGACTCGTCCAAACTGTGTTTCTGCCACATTTTACGAGCTTGTTCAGGGAAGATATAAAGTCATCCTTTCTGTGCACGGATGGCCCTGCAGATCTCTCAATATCGAGGCCCCGGCTAGTGGCAGCCCTCGAAATGTCGGTGAAGAGGATCATCTGCAGGGCTTTTCTGACCTTCAGAGGACTTTCTCAGTAATGCCTTCGGTCTTAAACCCTTTAAACTCATGCCGAAAGCTAGCCTGGGAGTTCACCCATAGTTTGGCGGACGATGTGGGGCTGGGTTGACCGGCCCCTAGTAGTCACAGAGGGGCTGGGAGAGTGAGACAAGAGGAGGAGCCAACATTCACTCACTGATAAGAACCAACCATTGTGTGGTGCTTCAGAGAGCAAATCATTTTGATTGGCTTAAACAAGTCTATTATTTTCAGCTCATTGTAGGAAGAGCATTGTGAGGTTCATTAAACCACATTAAACCCATTGTTAGGTGAAAACAGGTTTCTCCAGCCCCTGGCACCTTCAAATGACCTGCTGGCCTGGAGCGCTCAAGACCTGTCAGACTGGAAGGCCTCCATGGAGGGAACTGTAGTGGTGCCTGAGCTTACAGAAAAGCGCTGGGGTTTACTTAAAGATGCTCCTTGATGAAGCCTGGCGGAGGATGACAGACTGCCCCACAGCCCCCACCCCCCACAGACCGGAGAGAGGGGCCCCCAAATTTACTGACAGGATTCAAGGCCCGCCGCAGGAACCCCTGACAGGCCGACACACTGCGCTAGCTTAATGAGCGTTACCGCGGCTCCTAAGAAAGGCTTAAATGCGCATCAGGTCCTGGATTACCAGCAACCTACAGTTTACAGGCAAAGTTGGCCGCGTGCCGTCAATCAACCGAACGGGATGTCCTTCCTCTTCCCGAAAGACGAAAATTGTTCCCATCAAAAAGCCGAAAACTGCCTGTGAGCAGAGGTCCTCCACTTGGAACGCCTGCCTCTGTTAAAATACATTTGTTCCCGGCAGGTTTCTCGGAGAATAAAGGAAAATATACTTTCATGACTGAATATAAAGGACAGACTTTGGCAGTCGTGGTGGAACAAGTTTTTCAATGCAAGTGTTTCCAAATATGGAAATCCCAGTCATAACCGAGCTGTGTTTGCCTAAGAGACTGTCAAGTTGTATCGTCCGTGAACTTGTGTCAAACCTGTTTATCTCTAGGAACCTCAAACCTCCGATGTGACACCAATTTTTTCCAGAGCTCTTAATTAAAATGAAATTGTGGGAATACTTGTCAGTGATTATTTTTTCCCTTTTTATCATATTTATCATCTCAGAGATGAAAAAAAGAAGAAAAAAAGCCCTCCAATCACAAAATGTTTATTTACGTGCAAGCTTTGGCTGAGGGAATTCAAACTGAAAGGCTTCTTGTATTTACACAACTGCCCTCTCTGGTTGAGCTCAAGGCTATAGCTGTGGATTGGAGTATTTATACTGTCAAAGCAAAACGAGGGACCCATGTCTCCGTTAAAAACCGCGTATGCAGGATGCAGGAAGGTAAAAGACCAGGTTTGGATGTTCCCGTGGGCGTGGGATAAGGACACCCCTGGCCAGGAGGCCTGGGACACACCTGTGCGTGATTTTCAAAGGGGATCACATGGTGTCCCGGGCGGCGAGGAGTGACAACCCGCGAAAAGATTTATGGCTTAAACGAAGAAACATATCGCACAACGGCGAGGTATTGCTTTCGTCTGCCTGGACATGGAGACCGAATTTCACCGCGAACCACTCCTCTTGTCGTTAAAAGCCGATTCGCTCCATTAGCGGGTTGAAGGTTGCCAGGGCAGCGAGCGGCCTGTGGAATTTCTCGGTCCGAACCGCTTCTCAAGTCTGCAGGTGGAAATAACGGAGGAGGCAGAAAAGACCACAGGGCTGGCGTGATTAATCTGTTCCACCTAGCTCCGATGTGTTGTACTTGTTCAGGGTTTGTTTTAGTGATTTGGCATCGTGTTTATGGCCTGGGAGGAGGACAGCGTGCTGTCTGCAAGGGGGCAAGTGTGAAGGCTGTGTCAGGCATCTGTGCGTGCGAGCTACTTTCATATAGTGTATCGATTTCAAATCATTTTGCGTCATATTTCCATTCTGAAATAATTTCATACTTGGCCCATATGATCAAACATAAACAAGATGTAATTTAGCCTCACAATTATTAAGGAATTATTCTTATCTACATATCAAGGACTTTTGAAAACCCGAACCGGTTTTCTAATTACGAGCCTAATTTTCCCTAAATGTCTTCAGCATGTAGATGTAGCGCTGATATCCCGTCGGCAGATGAAGGGGGGCGCGGACGTCAGAAGAGCCAGACGCGCCGCGGCGTGCGAGAGGTGCGGGGCGGTGGTGCGGGCGCGATCGCGGCGAGCGAGAGACCGGCGTTAAAAACAAAAGAGCTCTTTTATTCTCCCCCGACCCTGCGTTCCTGCCATCCGAGCCGTCTTACACCCCGCCCCCGGTCGCAGGCACATCTGGAAACAATGGCTGGAGCAGAAAGGCGGGTTATAAATCCTGCGCCGTTTCGCCCCGGCAAAGATGATCGGCGCGCTGCGGAGATCCTTAGGAAAGCTGTAAAAAAATAAAGGCGGCGATTAATCAGGAGGAGTTGGCGTGGTCTCCTGTAGCCCGGGGCCCCACCTGATTGTAAACTGGCTTTTCACACTCCGGGGACTGACCAGACGCAACACGCACTCGCCGTTTAATGCACCTCTCTCTTACCTGGTTTTAGACATGCTGCTATCTCAACTAGTTTAATGGGCTTCTGTCAGAACTGGGTGTACACATGTTTCTATCTGAACTGGTTTAACAGACTTCTGTCTGAACTGCTTTAAACACACTGCTCCCTGATCTGGTTTTAAAATGCTTCCCTCTGGTCTTGTGTTCAACTGCTTCTCTCTTATATGGCTTTTTCCTGATCCGGTTTTAATTTCTGTATCTCTTATCTTGTTTAAACATTTTTGTCTCGAGCTGTTGGGTCCAATTTTGTGCCTTTAGTAGCTCAGGTTCTAACATGCGTTTCTCTGTTCTGCTTTTAGTGTGGTCATCTCAGATCCCCTGAACCAGTTTTAGTGTGCTGGTGCCTGGTCTGGGTTTGGCATGCATCTTTCTGATTTAGTTACAACATGCTTCCCCCTATGCCAACACGCTCACTCTCTCTCTGTCTCACTGTTGATCCTTGAAGCAGGAACAAGAGACAAGCTACACCATCCTGAGGTCAAAGGGCACCAACGTGACCCTGGGCGGCCTGAAGCCAGACACCACCTACCTGCTGCAGATCCGCGCACGGACAGCAGCCGGGTACGGGACCAGCAGCCGCAAGTTTGAGTTTGAGACCAGCCCTGACTGTAAGCACCGCCTTTTTCACTGCGTGTCACTTCCTGTCGGCCTCACCTGAGGTTACCCTTTCCCTTATTTAAAGTTCAAAACTAAAATCATTCCGGCACTGAGCGGAATCGCCATCTTTCTCATCATCATTATCATCATCATCATCATCATCATCGTAATTGACACTGTCTTCGTTTACTTCATTTTTCCAAACAAAGTTGAGTGAATAGTATCAATTTTAACCATGCTGTTAGTATGCATGATGGCAAGCTTTCAATCATGTGGAAGGGATTATTACTATGGCTTTGCTGAAGATTAAAGGGAGTTTTTTGGCATTCTTTTGCATGAGCTGTATGTATTTGATTGGCACATACAGTTTTTTGTGCCTCCCTATTCATACACTCTGACTCACATTATTGTGCTCATAGACCTCTCCCCAAGATGGTGCCAGATTCTACCCCTGCCGTGCTCCTAGACTCCTGCCCGTCTATAGAACCAGATTTCTACTCAGTTGTTTTCCCAGACTCCTCATGTGTCATACTCCTCAATCTCTGATGTGGAATGGCAGTACGCATTTTACCCATCGTGTGAAACGTTGCCCATTTCTACAGCTGGATATTTAATGGCGCAGGCTAACTGAAGGATACAACAGCAGAGTATTGCCTGCAAATCAGACCTGCAGCCTCAGTTTCGGGATGCAGTGAAGAAGCAGAGCATGCTGGTCCTCCAGTGAGGTCCGTCCGCTCGCCAAACAGCCGAGCTCCAGCCTCCCGTTCGCTTCTCAAACATTTAATAAAGAAATAATTCATCACTAATAACATACTAATGCAAATATTTATTTGAATGAATGTGTAACCAATTAAGCTGCCGCCTGTAATTTCTGTTGCCTAAATGGCTATGAAAACAATGAGGGAAAATCACTGAGCCACATGAATAAGGGGGTTTCCTTTCACATGCAGTTCTCTGTCAGCGTTTTTACGGGACGTAGTCTGGGGCCTTTTAATTGACTTCCTCCACCATTCCCACAATGCAACCTGGGAAGCAAGTGGCACAGTGAAAACAGCTTCATTCCATTTCAAGTGTCAGCTTCGCTATTCTGCACACTTTCTGTTTGTCATGAATGCTTGAGTTTGCCAAGCACAAGACTGCGCTTTTCTAGTGTTGGAAGAATTAATTGTTCACAGAAACACTGAAGGTTTTGTGTGGCTTTTAAAGCATTTTGGGGAAAAAAAAGAACACGAAGCATCAGGATGAACTCGGCTCATTCCTCTCGAGTGTTTGAGCCCATTTTGAGCCCATTTCCTTTGGAAATGGCATAAAGCTGTAAATCATATTAGCGGAGTCGGTCACGGTGAGTAATGGTGACTGTTTTGTCTCCGCAGCCTTCTCCATCTCCAGTGAGAACAGCCAGGTGGTGCTGATCGCCATCTCCTCTGCCGTGGCCATCATCCTCCTCACCGTGGTGGTGTACATCATAGTCAGCAGGTCCGTGCTGCCTAACGCATGAACACAACATAACATACAAACCCGCTGCTCCACACAGCCGTGAGGTACAAGCACACGTGTCCCTGCGGTGAGAACACAGCGCGTACCCATCATGAACTGACCTTGCCTCCTCACCTGATACATAAACATTCATCATTATATAACCCCCCCCCCCGTCTTCTGGTTCATGGACACACGTGATTACATGACCCCACCCCCACCCCCACCCCCCCGTCGTCTGATACATGGACACGTGATTATATGACCTCCGCTCATCTTCTGATACACGGACACACGTGATTACATGACAATTTTCCCTCATCTGATACATGAACATGGGATTATATGACCTCTTTCCCTCACCTATGCAAATTCATAAGGCAGACTCAGACTGCTTTATATATAGTCCTGGCTGACATGGGTGGTATATTATTCCTCACCCTATTGGCCTTCATAAATAGGGCACAGAAATGGGGGGGGGGCGAGCACTCTAGAGCCCTGGTTTTGGCCGTGCGTCCCAAGGATAGGGCGTAAACCTGCTATAAGACCTGCGAAATGGTGTTCTCCTCCACGGCTCGGAAAGCCAGCAGCCAGGCTGATCTGCCCCCCTGCTGCCGTCTGTTCAGTTCTTACTCGCCTTACAGCTCCGCTCTTACACCCCGAAACCTGTCGCGATAATCCAGGTCTGACGCTTAGCAGTGCCAGGACCCCTGCCTTCTGATAATTCCCCCATTCTGGTTGACAGGTTGTGCGGGTACCGGAAATCCAAGCACCCAGACGAAAAAAGGCTGCACCACTTTGGCAACGGTCACCGTAAGCGCACGTCTCTCCATCGTTCCCACATTTCCTGTCTGTCAGCTGTACGCTGCATATTTCAGCGATTCTCACGCTTCCTGCCTGTTTACGGCAGGCATATGTCTTTCAGTCATTCTCGCTTTGTGTCTGTCACCTGCTGCCGTGCATATTTCACCCGTTCTAACGCCGCCTGTCTGCTTCCTATAAGCTTCCATCTTTCTGTCACTCTCGCACTGTTTCCGTCTGTCAGAATGTGGCTGTTTTTAGTCGGTTTTGAAGTGTAGCCTCACCAAAGCTATGCTACCGCACCGTGTTTCTCACTGTCAGTGTCAGGGCATAACAAGACAAGGATGTCTTCTGTGTTCTGGAGATGTGAAAATCCAGTTCATTGTACTTTTTTCCCTGCAATTATTATATGCGTTATCTTTTAAGAAGAATAAATCTAATTATGTATTCAAGAAACATCCCTTTATTTATGGACATCACCATGCTTAGCCCTTTCACAATACTATTGTTTTCCATTTTTTACATGTGGAATGTACATTTGCTAGTTTGAATTGAACAAACTGCTAAATTCTTACTTCTGATACACTTGTCCATTCTTGTATTTGTTGACCAAGGATATCTGTGCAAATTGAATCCTTTTTTACCATATAGCATGAAATGGGTTATTTATGTGAGATGCGGCTTATTTTCAATACGCACGGTTTCAAAGTCAGATGTTGAATACTGAAGTGGATCTTGCTTACCAAACAGGAGACTGTTGGAATGCAATATGCAGTTGCAAATTTGAAATAACACTGAAGCAAATCTGAATAGGTTACTGGTGCAATTATCTTAGCAGGAAGCACTCCCTTTTACTCTCTTTCAGTGAGGCTGCCAGGAATCAGGACCTACGTGGACCCCCACACTTACGAGGACCCCAGTCAGGCTGTCCACGAATTTGCCAAAGAATTAGACGCCTCCTGCATAGCTATCGACAAGGTGGTCGGTGCAGGTATGAGACATTATTCACATCTCCATTGATCTCAGAGATTTGTAGCTCTCAAACAAGTTAAGGGAAAGACATCTGCTGGCAGAAATTGTGCCTGTCAATACAAAGGAGAATCACTTAACGCCTCAGCTGGAGGTGGTTCTTGCTGTAACTGTGAATGACAGTTCTCCCGGCACCACCTCGTCTGGCTTAATGGATCGCCTGCTATGCAGCGGGGGATTGTGGGTAAGCGTTGATCATCTCCAGCGGGGGCAGTAAGCCTCAGGTTCTGTGGCTGCCTCGCACTCCAACGCAGGTGTCGGTCGGTGTGATATGGAGATAATTCCCTGTGATCGTCCACTCTAGCAGGCACTAGAGTTGATAATGCACAGTTTGCTTTGGCAGTAAATCCAACGTACAAATATCAGATATTGCTTTCAAAATGAAAAACGTCTTGGGTACTACTATTCTAGACTGTAGGGTAGACTCTGTGTAAATAGACAGTGTACTAGTACTGTATATAGTAATGTAATAGTGTGTGTATATGCAACATATTATGGGGATTAGCATTCCTGACCGATGGAAAATTAATGGTGCAGAATAAAAAAGCATTATCAGTGATGGCTCATTTGATGGCTTATGACTTTTTCACATTTGAAGATGAAGAAATATTGTGAAATGGTAATATTACATTTGATGTCTATAACAGAAAAACATAATCAGAACAGAAACTATGCATAAAAGGGGTTCCTCTCTTTGGATTAACCTGTAGAGGCTGGGTTGTAACATAACTGACAACTGAAACTCATCTGTGACTTGACCTTGCTGTGTGCTGTGTAACTTCACGACTTCAGTCACCCTTCACATGTACGTACACATTTCAGTTGTAGCAGTACATCCCACAATAACAGGCAGGGCAGGTTTCTGCGTACTGTATCTTTCTGAGCTGATGGACCCTGCAGAAGAGCTAGCCAAACCGAGGTGGATGTTCAGACGCTCCTGTTATGCCGTGCCAGATGTCATCATTAGTATTCTGCCTATTTTCTCAAATCCTTTGTGGGAAATAATTACAAATCAATTGAAGCTGGCTAGATGTGAATATGATCTGCATTCCTTCTCTGTGACATCATAGCCTCTCTCTCCAAGGCTCTGTCATCATCTATTTCACTGAGTCCTCTGAAGGTGGCCTACTGTCAGGTACTTTGGAAAGCTTCACACCTGCGAGCCAGAACACCGTGCAGATGTTACATTTTTCAAAATGAACTCTCCCATAACAAGTCAAGGATGCTAATTACCATAATAGCTTGCATTTGTGCTCTCTGATAGGCGAATTACAGATATATCAGAGGGGTGACAGGGTGCAGTGAGTAGGTGTTCATGTGTTCATGTCTGGAGGGGATTTAGAAGTGGACTTTTATTATCAACACTGTACCTCAGTTGTTCATGATTAGTAAAAATGTTTGGACTGCTATATTACCACATGCCTTAAATTCTGAAAGGACTTTGTTGCACTTCGTTGTACGTCGCTCTGGATAAGAGTGTCTGCTAAATGCCTTGGAATGTAATGTAATGTAATACACATATACCATTAAGATGACTTAAGGTGTCTACATCATTTTACATTTTAATTTTTAATACTCTCAACGGTATTAGTCCACCTATCTCACAGGCAGATTGTATCTGCTCAGATTTTCAGGATTCTCCAGAAGCTCTCTCTTTCATGATTACTGTTACTCTGTCTGCTTTTTTCGCTCCCGTGAGACCTCTGTTGATTTTTCCCTGCACAGGTGAGTTTGGGGAGGTTTGCAGCGGTCGCTTGAGGTTGCCGTCGAAGAAGGAGATCTGTGTGGCCATTAAGACTCTGAAGGCGGGGTACACAGAGAAGCAGAGACGGGACTTCCTGAGTGAGGCGAGCATCATGGGACAGTTCGACCACCCAAACATCATCAGGCTGGAGGGCGTGGTCACTCGCAGTAAGTCTGTTCTCAACTATTTTAACGGGTTTTAAGAGGTTCGAGAATAGTAGTAGTAGTAGTCAAGTAGTCTGCTTTTTTAAATCTATTTAAACAACACTAAGTGGTAGCTACACAGAAATCGTGGAATGAAAAAATAAACACTTCTAAAAGTTAATGGATGCTGACATGGAATAGTCCAGTTGATCACAGTTTTAGGTTATTCTCATTACCCAAACTGCTGTTTATGATGAAGGTGCTCATTTAGCGAATATTTTCCCAAGCTAAAATAAGTTTCTCGTTAGTTTGCAAACAGCTATTTCGCTGTGCATTAAATAGTCCTTAACCAGAGTGAAATTTTATTTTATTATCCATTATTGTCAATTTGTGTGTGTGTGTGTGTGTGTGTGTGTGTGTGTGTGTGTGTGTGTGTGTGTGTATGTGCGCGTTATGGGGCCTGGGGGGTAGGCTTCTTAGCTTCTTTATGTTGTTCAGTTATAGCGCTCATGGGTTTTCAGAGTGAGTGCCTGTGATTTAGGACTGTCTGTTCATACTTAGGAATGGACACATGCTGTAAAGTTGGAAAACTCCTGTTTTATCGCCCTTCTGTGGTATGCCTCCCTTATAATGTCAGGCCTTTTTTTTTAAAGCTGGAGAATTTAATGGCAATATAAATTTCATTGGATCAATCTCTTTTATTCTTCCTGATCGAAGACTCCGGTCCCCTGTGCCTTGAGTCGATAGTCTAGTTTGCCTCCGGAGAGGGTTCTGAAAAGTACAATTATTTTTTCGAATGGAATGCTAAGGTGGAGAAAAACTGTCTAGTAACTGGTTGAAAACTGCAGTGTATGGTCAGAGCCCTGTAGCCTTGTTCATTGCCTCCTTTTTTAAACAGAAACACCAGGTTTACTCCCTTATGTGTCACTCTAAAAAGTTCTGTCATCCTCCTCCGAATGAGTACGATAATGACCAAAGGTAAATCTCTCTTATGAAAATATACAAAATATTTAATACTAATAAAAGAGAAATTTGAGTTTGCATAGTTCACTTATTTTAGCAGTTTTAATAGTCATTTCTCCACATTGTGACTTGCCCAATACCTAAAGTTACCCTTATATTAGAACTTTTCCCATGTTTCCATGCTTTGCTTTTCAGTGCTAACATGTGAAAGATGCGTATATAAATTGAGGGAAGTTCGACTAAAACTACAATTTCGTAATAGCCCTCTTTCACCAATTGCGGCACTTTCTTCTACTCCTTTTTGCTATAGGTTTACATGTTATCTACAAGCAGTGTATCCAAACCCAAATACCTATGTTTCCACTTGGTATTTGTATGGTAGTAGAAAGAGCCGAGAAATTTGTACGATTTGGAGCCCCTGATACAAAGTACAGATGTGGTTTTGTTAGCATTCAGATAGTGTTACCTATTAGCAACTACGGCCCTATCAGTTGTGACTCATGACTTGGCCCCGTATCTTCTCGTCCCCCAAACCTTCACATATGCGTGTATGGACTTTTGTAAGTCACTTGGAATAAAAACATCTGCCAAAAGGCTAAATGTAAATGCTAAACTGTGACCAATGCCTTGAGTGTATGCATCTGTAGGAATCTCTTTTTGGATTTGATCTTGCCAAGAAAGAACGCATAACCCATATTGAAGACCTCAGTCTGCAGAGTTGTTTTCTGTGCTGGAACAGTCGCTCGCATGTACTCTCGTCCTTTTTTGTTTGCCCGATAAACGGTGCTGCGCTCTCTCTGTGAACGTTTCAACTGTAAATATCACGGAGCGTAATTGCAAATGACTGCAGCCTCTTTCTGTTTTTGGACTGCGGCACGGCAAGGGGGGTGGCCATTGAGCGCATATGCATGATTGAAAGCAGCTCTTGGGGGGGGGGGTGGGATTCGGGAGGGCGGTGTTGGGGAGGGGAGAGGCAGGGGTGAAGGTCGCTTTTGTGGGGTTGGCATGTATCTCCCATGGCAACGGGCGAGGGGTGATTTATTGACTCAGCCCCCGTTAATTCTTAATAATCTGGAGACTTTCACACCTCATTTAGCCTGCAGCTTTTGGCTGCGCACTCTGTCAAATATTTGCGGAGCCGAGATGGACATTTTTGCAGAGAATGTCAAACAAGCGGTGGATTCCTCCACATGGAGAAAAGTATGTGCTGAGGAAGGGCCGGGCAGAATTTACTTTTTCTCCTAATTTCTGAAAGCGTAGAGGTAGCCCTTCGAAGAAAGAGGGTGAGTCCCTCACTTCTGCAGGGGAGTACAAATGTTTAACCGTGTGTGTGTGTGTATGTGTATGCGTGTATGTGTGTGTGTGTGTGTGTGTGTGTGTGTGTGCGTGTGTGCGTGTGACTCCTGGGATCAGCAGCCACTCCAGCAAGGAGTGAAAGGCATTATGGGGGCTTTCTGGGGCTCCCAGTCACGCTACTCACCAAGCTCAAGTGCAGGTTTTTAGGCTTTTCAAGTCATTGGTCAAACACACATACAGCATCTAACAGTATTTTTTTAAGGAGTTAAAAAAATGGTTGATACATGTATCGCTACTTTTGATCTATGTTTTTTGAAAACAGTTGGTCTTGTTTTGGTCTGAAGATTCTGCACTATTGCGTTGTAAATAAAGAAATTCTAGTCTTGAACCTTAAGTTATCAAAATAACATACCTGAGGAAATAAGAATTATATTTCTAATGACCATTTTGTAATGATTTGCTATAGATACATTATATAGTCTATTTTATCTGATACATTATACATTAATGTCAAGTTAGTGGTTCCAAAAATGTCTCCTTGGGGCCCACTGTGTGTGTTAGTTTTCACCACACCCACTTATTGCTGCAACCATTTTTCATGCCAGTTGGCCGTATATTGGCCATATTAAGTCAGAAAGAATTATGCATACTATAAGGAATACATTTCTTGTAAATTGCACTTCATCATCCCATCATTGCAATTCGTCATCCCAAATAAACGCAGGATACAGTAAGAAATGTTGCGTTCTGAGGTATGGTATCAATAGAGAAATCATGTCCCCCAGCCGAACACAATGAGGCCATCTGTCCAATAAACATACAGTAACACCAGAGCAGTCCAGTCAGACGGTCGGAGAGGATTCCCCCGCATGTTTAACTCAGCCCATCGATAGGGATTGAGTTAATGTGCGGATGTTAAACGGTGTACGAGAGAGAGGGGGAAATAAAGCTGTGAAGCTGGGTAACGGCTGACCGTGCTGGTCTTCTCAAGTCATTTACGGCTTCTCGTCCTGGAAGGAGGACGCGCTTTCAAACCCGGGACCGCTAACCCAGTGTATGTCACGGATACGAGGCCCGAGCATGCCTTTGTCTCGAAGCTTCACCAAAAGTCAGGGGGTGGGTGAGGGGCGGGGTAGCGGAGAACTCCAGACAACGTCCCACAGCCTGAATACACAGAACCAGCCTGGGCTGTCCCCCTGTTCCACCCTACTTACTCCACAAGCCGTAAAACTGCAGCTGTTAAACCAAACTTCTTTATAACGCCCATATGCATCCGGGCTGAACACTATAAATTCTCAGCTCCAGTAAAACCCTCTGATTTCAGAAGGGGCTGTTTCATATATGGACAGACAGTTAGTGCTTAATAACAATATGGCATATTTACACAGGCCTTTCAAAGTTTATCAGTGAAGGAGTTCTGAAAATGATTTATGGCCAGCCAAGAAAGTATTGTAGTCACAGACCCTATAAATATTTTAAAGGCTGAAATCTGAAATAGGGCTCTGTTATAATTTTAATGTTCTCCACAGCAACTCTGGAGAGATGATTTGTTTGTGGTATTTACGCCACATGGATTTAGTAGGGCTTGCACACAGTTCTTTATGTTTTAAATTGTTGACAAATGTATTCTTTGGAGACAGCACATTTAAAGATTGCATGAAACTAATTATCAGAGTCTAAACCAATTTCATGATTAAAGGTAATACCATATGAAATTAAGCAAAAACTGTTTGATCATACAGAATGTTGAAAAACAATTTGTGTGTTTGGGTGTGTCTGCAAGTCTGCGTGTGATTGTTCACAGATTTTAATCAGAGGATTTTGTGAAGCATCAGAGTTGTTTATTCATTTCATGTTTGTGAATATCTGACGCAACAGTTCAAACTCATAGCATCTGTCTCCCTCTTGCTCTCTTCCAGGTAAGCCAGTCATGATTGTCACAGAGTACATGGAGAATGGATCCCTGGACAGCTTCCTACGCGTGAGTACACAGCCAATAAAGCACAGCTATGTGTGTCACCTGTCAGTCTGCGCCAGAGGCTTGCTCTGTCCCCGTATGCGGAGCGATGTGCATTTAACAGACCGTTCACAGTGCTGCTTTCAGTTTGATGGAAAAAAACTAGCAGAAATAGCACAGAAATATCTGTCATTTTCATCTTTAACATTTTTGAAGAAATTCATTGTAAACCTTTTTTATTTTTTGTGATGCCCTTGCTGTGCTGTTAACCCATTGGGTGGAAGGTAATTTTTTGGTTGATTATCCGACTAGTAAAGTTGATAACAAGGATAGTGCCGTCGGTGACTGTATATGTTTCAGGGAGTTGTTCCACTACCCCCATATGAAAGAGGGCTGAGGTCATGTTTACTGAACATCGGTGGGGCTGGCACAGTGCTCACAAGACCCCCCAATCACACCTGACCAGACGAGCTCGGTCCTTCTTTACCGAATTGAAAACAGTATCAAAATAAACACACAAATAATCCTGTTTGGCTTCCGTGGCAGAGGAGAGGAGACCCCCATCTGAAAAACACTGATAAATGAACCTACATTATGTGAGCTAGGTTGACCATGGTAAAGTCCATTTGAGGCCTGGCAGTAGTCTCTGAGGCGTGTGGCTCTATGTTCCTCCAGACCAAAACATACCTTTGCAGGCTTATAGCTCACAGGCATCGATCAGACAGCGCACTAGGCCGGACGAACGCCGTGGAACGTCTGTCATAACATGAGTAATTGAGGGCCGTGAAAACGAGGCCCACGGCCCGATGGTTATAATGGGGAACAGGACATGCTTTTGCTAGTTGGCGTTTGCATTGATTGGAGGCCTGGCGCTGTGGAAGGCGCTGAAAGGCAGGCCTGTGCCGTAGTCGCTGGAATTACCCAGCGCACCTCACGTTACGGCGGGGTTCTGGGCAATTGAAATTAGGCGAATCATAACGTCAAATCAGCACAAGCTGACACGAGCCCCCGAGTTTGCAGGACCCCTCTGTTCGGCCGTGTGCCTGCGTACCTTTTTCACACAAGGAAAAGAAATGAGCACCGGCAGGGTTGCGAAGTTACACAGCAATTTCCTGCAGATTTCGGAGAGGCCTGCTCTTCGTCACGGAAGCCTGTCATCCAGTCTCCCTCACCGCGGTTCATTCCACTATTATTAGCTGTGCTTTGAACTTATTCGAGTTGCATTCCCTACCAGGTTGTCTGGAGTATATTCACCCCCACTTACGGCATGTACATACAGCACTGGCAAATCTCTCTCTCTCCCCCCCTCATCTCTTTTCCCCCTTTACCACTCCCTTTCCCTCTCTCTCACTTTTTCTCTGTTTAACCCAAACACGAAGCGACAGACTCATAGCACTTGTATCTAAACATCTCTCAAGCCTGGAGTGGCTGGCTGCAGTTTGTTTGGCGAAGCGTCGTGTTTGCCGAGTCCTCTGTGAAGCTACGCTGTCTTGCCCACAGTCCCTTCCACACCCCCCCCCCCCCTCCACATAATGCGCCCCCGCCCTCATGTTTACCTTCAAATCCTGTGCAAGCAGAGTAGATATCACTGAATTTAAAAATGGCTATTCAGGCATGCCAATGTAAACAGTGGTTACATGCTGGTGTGCTTTGAGAGGCATAGCAGACTAGGAGACCTGTTTCATGTTCTCTCTGGTCATTCTCTGCATTCGTGTTTCTTTGGTAGCAGCTGGTTTGCCCGAATTTGAGACCGTGTGGATACGCATTTGTTGAGACGCAAGATGAGAGTGCGCTGCATAATCTGCTTATGGATAATTAAGTTGGAACTTTCTCTGAATTCAAATTTGAACAAAACACCAGGGACAAGGTTTAAAGTAATTTCATGTTATGTTTGCATTTTTCCAAGTTATTTGAAATTTTTCAAATGAGTGACTACATTCATGTGAAATTCCAGGGACAAGGTTTAAAGTAATTTGTGTTATGTTTACATTTTTTGAGTTTTTCGAAATGTTCCAAAAGAGTGACTGCATTTACACTTGTCATTCCATACATAAAACAGTATGTTATGTTAGTTGGCCGAGTAAGAATGGTGCCTCAGAATTGTCCAAGCGCACCAATTTATTGTGGAGGCATTTGATATATTGCAAAGATAGCACATAAAAATGTCAAATGGAAAGATGATTCTGCATGCTTATGGGTTCCAGGCTGAATTCCACAGCTCCATATCGACTCTATCTATCTAATAGCCTCTTTTAGATCAGATCTTCTCGCCTCTACCTTTCTTCTGCACCATGCCATATGCCCAGTAGGCACTGTGAAAATCTTGTTCGAAGACACTAAGCACATTTTTACACTCTAACTCTGATATGCTACCCTGATCCATCTTGCTCATGGCCATTTCTATAGATCAGCTGTGAATCAATACTATTCCTCAAAATATGACACTGTGGACTTTGTTACAGTATTATTGGTATCACTGAGGACAAATGGGAAATTCACAAAGTCAATCAATCAGACTGGAGCCACCAGGAAAGTTCCCATAAACAGAAACCAGTCTCGGAATGCAGTCAGTAAATGGCGCTGACCTAGCTCAGACGTCATTTGTTTTAGTCAGGTCTATTGCCTTGTCTCCACTGGTCAGGTTGCAGACAGAACTCTAAACTGTAAATTGCCTCTCCATTGCCACGTTGCCCCTCAAATCTGTCAAAGACATTGCTGAACTGGACAGCTTTAATTTAATCAAACAAACCTGATTGGCATGTCATGGATATCTCTATCTGTATCTGTTCAACCAACTATATTTTCTGTGTCCATACTCGTAAGTGGGCGTGATCCGTTGATCAGTCCCAGCACTTTGTATGGTTACTTCTATCTTTCACCTTTACAAAGAATTGTCTGTCATTTATCTGCCCTTTCTCGAAATTGATGTCTTTTCTTAAAACTATAATTGAGATATTGGGATATAAGAAATATTCAGAATGAATGCAATACATTTCTGGAGGGTCACTAAAATTTCTAAAAGAACAAAATTGTCCAGTATGGTCAGAACAGGCTGTGTTCAGCTCAGTGGAGATGGGGAATTTCTGATTAGCATATTGTGACAGAGTTTGCAGGCTTCATCCCATTGGGGTTGACTGGGTTTAAGCTGGGTTACCCCTAATTGGATATCACAGCCCTTGTTGGTGTGAGTGAGTAGTTGTTTCCCTCCTCCGATCAGCATTTTTTTGCCCTTGTGCCCTTCAGCTTTCATATATTGTACTGTACATTTACTGTAGTGGTGACATGAGTTCATAGCATGGCCAATCAGCCAAGCGATCAATCAAAAAAAAGGGGGGCGTTTCCTTGAATTTACTGTTGAATGGTTTGAACAATCGACATGGGAATTGAAGCCCAAATAGGTTGATATATTACTGTATGTAATCCACCAATGCTATCTACAATACTGTTTTTTGTAAGAGTGTGTCATTTGTCAAAGATTTTTGAGTATCCCATTATTTGATCTTATGGTACAGCGACAGCCTTTTGAAAAGCATGCAGTGTGTCAGTGTGTGTATGTGACAGTGAAGGTCTCTCCCTCTAACAGAAGCACGATGCCCAGTTTACGGGTATCCAGCTGGTGGGCATGCTACGCGGCATCGCCTCGGGCATGAAGTACCTCTCAGACATGGGCTACGTGCACCGGGACCTGGCCGCCCGCAACATCCTGGTCAACAGCAACCTGGTGTGCAAGGTCTCCGACTTCGGCCTGTCCCGCGTGCTGGAAGACGACCCCGAGGCGGCCTACACCACGCGGGTGAGCCAAATCACCCACCCCCCCCCAAACCGCCAAGCACCCGCGGACCGCGAGATGCTCTTGCAGAATCTGAATATTCATTGTCTTTTAAAAGTCTGGTAACCATCGAGTGACTAGGTGTAGCATGGTTAGCTCAGCTAGTTTGCTAGTAAGCATGGTGAAGTGCAGTGAAAGCGAAGGCTGCTAGCAGGTTATCGCGACAACACTCCCCGATGACGTAACCCTCAAATTCAAAAGAACGTTGTTGCCCTTGGCTAGAGGCGAGTTCGTCTTTAGCTGACTGGTAACGCGTTCGTTCAACAAATATTTGGACAAGTGAGAGGCCGGGGTTCAAATCCCACCTCGGACTCGGGCAATTTCTCACCTGTTACATAGGCAAAACTGTTTGTTTGACAAAAGCATGTACAAAAATGGATACAGTAATCTGCTTTAAAACATGTCAGTCATGTAATCAGTTAATAATATTGGAATCTTGGCGTCTGGTGCTGGCGTCCCTCCTTGTGTGTGGGGAGAGAATGGGAGTGCATACCCCTGCCCCGTGCAATCTGGCCAGTTTGCGATTGGAAAGGAGATGGAATGCTAAACACCAATCGGGGCAGGGCTGATATTGTACACAGCCGGCAGGCCCACACAAGTCTCATTGTCTTCCTCTATCTCTCTCACGGCAGAGTCTCCTGAAATGTATTCCGTTTTGGAGATTGATTACCCCATATGTCACCCCGGTACACACATGCTCAATGCTCCAGAAACCCCACGATAACTAAAAATAAATAAAACAAGGAGAAAGATAAAGCTAACATAAATCCAGGAAATGTCTTTGTTTGTGAAGGACAACTGAAAAGATGTGCTACCGTTAGGGAAATCGCAGCTCAAACATCTAACATCTCAGCACAGCTGTGCTCAAAGAAGGAGCAGAACGTCTGGATACATGAAGAATGACAGCCTTTGTTCTCTCCCCTATACACAGGACACGAATGTCGGTGCTGTTTTTCTGTTGCTCTGCTTTAGTCGGTTTAAACCCTTAGGTAATAGAACTGCATTAAAACAGCTAATTGTAATTTCACAGCCTTGGATAGGTGTCCCAATTGTAACAGAGTTCTGAGGTCTGGGGGTTTAAACCTCAGGTTTAGACTCCCGTTAACCATGCTACAATTTACCTTATATGGTCGTAAAGGGTGAATCACCCCAAATATATATTAAATGTACTTTCCAACAATGAGTTTCAACAATTAATTCAGAAGCAGGAAGAGCATTTATACGTGTACTTGATGAGGTGAGTAGATTCAGGTGTTGTTTGCCTTCCCGGACATCAGATAATTATCTTCCATGGAACTGAGCTCTGAAATGGCACTGGATCCTGACAAAAAGAAGAGACGTATCGATCCTCCTCTGTTCAGCATCATCCTGCAAGATAGCCTTCTCATTATCATGCGTCTCTCAGGGAGTGAGGCCGTTTTTTATTTTTGGTCTCAAAGTCCCAAGTTCGGCCAAAACTTTTCAGTGGACGTCAAAGTGCACGTTAACGAGCTGTCTCCCCGATGGCAGACCCCTTCGCCGTCCGGGCCCGCGAGGGGGCTAGCGTTGAAGTGCGTTTATTTTTTGAGGCTTGCCTGTTTGGAGAACGTGGTGCGGGAGTTGTGTGCTTTGGCTGAGTGAGCGGTTAGCTTTGGCTCCCCTCCCTCTGCTGCGAGCACAAGGGCCGCTTCTGTGACCCGGGCCTCCTCAGAGTGGCGTAAACACGGACCCTTGGCCCCCCGCGGGAACACGCCGCTCAGATGAAACCGGGGTATCCATGCTTTCGAGGGTGTCTGGCATCTGCCGTTAAACTCATCGCTCCGCAAGTCTCTTTGCGCGTTCATGGTTCATTTCGGTTCCATATCGCAGCCGTGAATAATACGTTTTTATCTGCCGTGTTCAAATTTAACGTGTGACAAAAAAATATCCACATGTTCGCATGCTGTGCTCTGATGTATGGGGGCAAATTCACAAAGGTGTCTTCAGCTTTTCCAGACTTACACTCATAAACAAGTAAGATTACAGTAGATTTATGGCTCATCACCATTTGTGAAATAAAAATACATTATCAACAATACATGTTAGCCAACGCTTGATTTCAGTATGAATTTATTTCAGTATGCATACATCTAGTTTTCAAAAACATATATATTTTATTGTAAAAAGAGCTTATTAACTCAAATATAATGCCTGTTTGTTGTACCTAAGGAGGGAAAACATGATATAATCCTTTTGTGCCACTGACAAGAATTCCCCTGCCTCTGGAGATTTTGAACAGATTGCCTTAGCCACTGTGAATCAGTGATGGACTGTAAATCAGTTACTCTAAAGCGTTTAGCATTAACATTAGTCAACCATGCGTTTAATGATCGTGTGCATCTTTCCTCTCAAACCAGATGACAGAAACTGACCTTGATAGCTCGCATTACGGAATAAACACCCACCCTACTGTTCCTCATTATACTGAGCTTTCATGTGTAATTAAGTGAAGCATATTCATAATTGTGGACAACATCTTCATCAATCAAATTCTATTTGGAAGTATTTCTGCGACATTGTGTAGTTGAGATGATCATTTAATTTGTGCGGTTTATGAAATCCTGAATGTGGCAATGCTGTATGTATACGATATGAATTAATTGAATTGGGGTACATTTTTCCTTGTGTGCTTTTTTTCTCAGGGTGGTAAGATACCCATCAGGTGGACGGCACCTGAGGCCATCGCCTATCGCAAGTTCACCTCGGCCAGCGACGCCTGGAGCTACGGCATCGTGCTGTGGGAGGTCATGTCCTATGGAGAGCGGCCTTACTGGGAGATGTCCAATCAGGATGTGAGTGTGCTGGAGGTTATAACCGGTGGAAAGAGAACTTAGTCAGACGTGTCCAATCAGGAAGTGCGTGGTCAGCTAACAGCAGGAGGGAGGACGTTTTCAGAGAGGAAGTAATGCACGTCGAGGGCCAGGTGGCAGACAGAATCTGTCACCGACAGCCGTCTCCAGGACAACGGCCGCTTGTCCGCTGCCAGACACGGGAGGCCAAAAACGGGCGCAGTGAAAAATAAAAGCGAGAAAACAAGTGCGGCGCTTTAATCTGCAGATGCATTCGAATGAAATGAGAGTTCCCTGAAAAATAAACCAGGACAGACTCTGGCGCTGACAGTCTGCGTGTCAGGCGTCTGCTGTGACAGAGATCCGGCCGGCCTTTGTGAGGCCGTTCTCCGACACTGGGCAGAGCCGGAGCTTATTTGCACTAGATTAGCATGTCGTCGGTGATGCGGTGTGGAAAAGCAAAATAAATCTCGCCAGACGTTTCCGATACCCGGCCACAGTCACACTTTACATTACACATGGGTGTTCAACACGGGAGGAAGCCGGCCCTTTGCCCTCCAGCCTGTTCCACTGTAGGAGTTGTGTGGCAAAGGGGGGGAGATTTTCATTTGCAGCAGTTTGAGACCATAATGATTTATTTGGGATAACTGAAAGGTCAAAAGCTCTCATTAATATTGTAAGGATGTAGCATAGTTTTAAACATGCAGTATATATAACAGAACATCTTTTGAAATAGGCGGTATTGAATTTTCAATAACTCCTGTTATTTAAACTGTGTCTCCATTTGTCATTTTTCCTGGAAGTTTCTTTAAAAACCAAGTGTTGTTTAAAATTCTGTAGAAAGAACTTCTGTAGAAATGAGTCATTTGAACAAGGCAGCAGCCAAGGCATTGCATTGTTTCATCATAGGTTCTTGCTAAACTTGAAAAAAGTAATTTTAAGGACAATGTATGATAACTCCAACAGAACCACTTAACACATTTTCCTTTTGAAGGCTTTGTGTAAAATATGATGCTATAATTGTTAACCTGCTAATTAAAAAAATAATGATGAGAGATAGAAAATAAGGATTTAAGATCATTTGTCATAAAATTGCATTATATTGCAGATGGAGTGAACTGTATATTGTTCATTTTGCCAAGACCTACATTCAGATTAAGCTCAGAGTAAATGGCGTGCATTTGTCAATTTTTCAATTGTCACAAAGCCTGCCAATACAGTACTTAAGGGTGTTCCTACCAGTTTGTTTTGGTAAGCCTATTGTTTGGACTATGTGTGGGCCTTTTTTGACATTCACAACTCTGGTTATGTTGACAAACATAAATAACAGGCTCCAAATAATGCCTTCTTATACCGGTACTAAGAAAGTGATTTAATTGACCTTACTAATCAGAAATAGCTGAGAAGCAGACGTTTTGCAAATGAAAAGAACAAAAAAAACTACAGCATATACCCACACACATTTTTAAACATATGCTAATTCCTGTCCCTGTGTTCATTGAATGCTACTCCTGCACAGTATACGAGAGGCATTGGCAATACAGTACTTCTAAATTTGTTTGAAACAGAGCCATTGTTCTCATAATGCATAGTGCTTTTATTTATGCTGTTTTATTCATCCTGGGTTTTTTTTGTGTTGTAAATTCTTGTATAAACTTATACAATAACATACTAAAACGGTTTATTTCAAATACATTTTGTTATTTTAAAAGGTTTTATCTTCCATCATGTCTTAAAACCCATATGTATTTGGTTGGTTTTTAAAGTGGAGTAATTTTACTGATTTACATGCAAACTTAAATGGATAATTTATAGCTACCACAAAATTAGGGTCATCTTAGTGCTAAGGAGTCTTTAGAGATTCAATTGTTGGATATTGACTGTGAGAAGAAAATAATGCACTTCAGTGCGTGAAATCAAAGTTATTGAACTCCCAGCAGATAACCTTCCATTAGGTGAATGTAAATGTAACGCGTTGGTTTAATAGGCTTTGTTTGGGATGCAGGTGATCAAGGCGGTGGATGAGGGCTACCGGCTGCCGCCCCCCATGGACTGCCCTGCTGCTCTGTACCAGCTGATGCTGGACTGCTGGCAGAAGGACAGGAACAACCGGCCCAAATTCCAGCAGATTGTCAGCATCCTGGACAAGCTGATCCGCAACCCCGGCAGCCTGAAGATCATCGCCAACACTGCCTCCAGGTGACCCACTCCCTCCCACACTCACCCCCACCATTCAACACTGCCTCCAGGTGTGACCCACTCCCTCCCACACTCACCCCCACCATTCAACACTGCCTCCAGGTGTGACCCACTCCCTCCAACACTCACCCCCACCATTCAACACTCCCTCCCTCCCACACTCACCCCCACCATTCAAAACTCCCTCCCTCCCACACTCACCCCCACCATTCAACACTCCCTCCCTCCCACACTCACCCCCACCGTTCAACACTGCCTCCCTCCCACACTCACCCCCACCATTCAACACTCCCTCCCTCCCACACTCACCCCCACCGTTCAACACTGCCTCCCTCCCACACTCACCCCCACCATTCAACACTCCCTCCCTCCCACACTCACCCCCACCATTCAACACTGCCTCCAGGTGACCCACTCCCTCCCACACTCACCCCCACCATTCAACACTGCCTCCAGGTGTGACCCACTCCCTCCCACACTCACCCCCACCATTCAACACTCCCTCCCTCCCACACTCACCCCCACCATTCAACACTGCCTCCAGGTGTGACCCACTCCCTCCCTCCCACACTCACCTCCACCATCAGTCCACCCATGACTTCAACACTTCACTTACCTGATCCATTCCCCCACCACTTCCTCAATCACGTCATCTCCCAATCATATCCCTGATCCATTCCCCCACCATCTCAATCACGTCATCTCCCAATCATATCCCTGATCCATTCCCCCACCATCTCAATCACGTCATCTCCCAATCATATCCCTGATCCATTCCCCCACCATCTCAATCACGTCATCTCCCAATCATATATCTGATCAATTCTGCCACCACGTCCTCGAACTCATCATCTCTCATTCCCTTCCCTGATAGCTGTCCACTGCTTTTCACTGTGCTCGTTGCCTACAGTGCAGACTGCAGGCGCGTTACTGTGAGGAAATGAAAGGAAGCAGTATCTGCTTCCCTGAGACCCATCCTAACTTACCTGTCACCCACTCGCCCCATGCAGCAGCTGAGCCCTGTAATCGTGTTACGCTGGCACACAGCTCTCCTTTGCGCTGGATCATTTTCCCCCAAGACTGTTTATGGAAAAGTCATATTGTCTGCAGACGGGAAACAATTTGGTATAAACAATTACTTGCTTCCTGCTTCCTCTGGACAGGTTCTCAGAGTCATGGTGTGAACACAGACTCGTACGTGGTCAGAATCATGGGATGAATGTTATGAGTTCTCAACGCTGCAGAAAAGGCTGAAGCAGAACGGTCTTACTTTTCCGTCTTCTTGGCCTCGCCTCGATGTCTCTTCATTGCCGTCCAGAGCCGTAATGGCGGCCTCTTCCTTTATGCTCTTAGCTTTTGTATGAGTAGATTCCTATATAGCCATTTACAGTCGGCACAGTGCCACCGCTGGGCCGCAGCAGGGCCGGCGCGCTCGCGCGACATCGGTTGCGTAACGGGGAGCTGTGTTATTATGGAGACATCAAAGCAGGTAAAGGTGACTAATGATTTCTTAAGAAAGTGGAAATGGGTCCCTTGGAGTTTGGCGTGTAATTTTCCTGATTGGCTTTTAACACGGGCGGCCGGGGCAGCGGGACGGCGGGTGATTTATGGCGCGCATTAAAAGATGCGGACGGGCGCCGCGAGACTCCAGCCGCAGCTGCGCCCGCGCCCGCGCACCTCATTTGTCTGCGGCGGTGCGCGCTAATGGAGCGGGGTCCCCCGCGGACGCGCCCAGGGGCTCAGGCACCGCCGCCCGAGACACGGGGGTGACCGGCAGGGGTAGCGCAGATGGCGGAAAACGCAGGAGCTCCCTCGACACGACCCCCTGCCTGCGGCGTGGGGGCGGGGGGGGTGGGCATCGCGGACCTCTTCGCAGCGAGAGACGCATTCCTGTCCGTGACTAAGCTATCCAGATGTCTTTCCTATGAAGAGACGAGCCCAGCTTCTCCATTCCACAGTCCCGCAGGGGCCTTAAAAACAAGATACTACGCAGCCGTGGTTATTTAGAGGTCACCCCGTGAGTGGAGAAGAGGGAGAGAGAGAGAGAGAGAGAGAGGGAGTGAGAGAGAGGTGGGAGAGAGAGAGAGAGAGAGGGAGGGAGAGAGAGAAGGAGAGAGAGAGCGAGAGAGAGAGGGGGAGAGAGGGGGAGAGAGAGAGAGTGAGGCCGGAACACTGACTGTTTACTTGTCTTATTTGTTGGGATCCTGAGGGTCTGTAAAACCTGATGTTTACACTGGGGCTGTGGATATCAGGGGTGCCTGCAGCTACTAACATGTTTTCTTCATCCTCCTGCCTTTTCTCTCTTTCATTGTTGTGTTTTTTCTTGCCGTCAGGGATAACACCATGAGAATTCCCCCGCTGTATCTGCAAATAAAGACGCAAACAAAACAAGCAACAACAACAAAAAAAAACACAAAAAGAAAGACAGGGTCACGCACAGTTTACCACAGAAGTGCACGGGTTAGGAAAGTTGTGGAGTGAAGTTTTTTTTTGGATCGATAGCTGCTCGGAGCCACACAACTCTGAATTTATTTATTTGCCGTGATATTTATGCCATGGTATTCATGTGATATCTGTGACTAAAACAAACAAAAAAAACATGAATTCCGAACAGAACCTTTGTTTGGAATGCAGCTAAGTGGATCTGTTATCTGCATGAATGTGTTCAATATTCAGTCAGACATGGACAATCTTTGTCGTTGTACTGGGAGAAATATCAGCAACGCGAGCTGGGATGCAAGCTGCATGAACTGTCTGCTTTTGATATCATTCTTAGCCTCCTGGTTACAGGATTACCTGACTACCTGCTCAATATAAAGTGTATGTGTTAGAATGTGAATGGATATACATTTGTTGCATGTTTTAATCTGTGTTTCTCAGGGAGGACACTGTGTCCTAGAGACTTGTGTCTTTGGCAGTGACCCAAGTGTGAGTTCTGTGTGCTTATGGTAGCCGTGGCGACAACACAGTACCTCTGAATGACCTCAATTGTACTGTCCCTTGGGAGGGGTCTTACAAACACACACACACACACACAGGCACACACACCCTTTAAATTCAGTTCTGTCTATGGACTATCATTCATTATGGCTCCGAAATTTCACGGTCTGTGAACGTGCATTTGTGTGCGTTTGTGGGGTTGCTGAGCTTCCTGGCATTATAATGTGTTTATTTACAGTCTAAAAATAAAGGCTTCCAAGGGAAACATAATCTCATTTCCTGAGGTGGGAGTTGTGTTTTTCCCTGGTTTCTGATCAGGTGTGGAGGCAGAGACTGAGATATGAATAAGTAGAGAATTAATGGAGGTGGCTGCACACCCCTCATTGTTCCAGGGAATCAGTTCGGGAGAGGTAGTTTGGGAGCGGACTGGCTGATTTTAAAGATACAGTGGGGCGAGGATGTGGGAGGGTGGGATTATGTTGGCGAAGGAGCCGAATGCCACAGTCACTTTGTTTATTTTGCTGCCGGGTGTTGAGGAGTCCTGATCCTTCTTGTAGCAGAGCATGAACAGACAGTGCAGCTGATACTTGGCAATGTCTCCAAAACTTCCCCTGTCGGAAATCCACTTAGTTTCCTGTCTTTAATTTATCCCTCAAAGATGGGATTAATTCAAAATGAATATTTGCTATTAGTTCAGTTGGAGTAATTTATTATTTTTTGGATCATCATAGATTTGATTCTGCCGTTTAATTTCAAATGTAATTATATTAAACATAGCGACTATGCAGCCTGAATATTTTATAGTGAAATTATGATTTCTGTTTACTGTTTCCATGCTGCTGTGCTCTTCCTGTGAATTCATTTATTTAAAGCAACCGCATGATTATAATTGAATGATGGTGCCAGTATGGTGCCAAATATAACCTTATCAAATTGTGTGTGTGTGTGTGTGTGCGCACCTTTATGTGTGCATACACACATGCCATAAACAAAAGAACTTGAGCATTTGCTTTTCTCATTTAATGCTAGCATGCAGTTGGTGGTATTTTGGCTTCCATATATCATTTCACATGTGCAAGTCTTTAACGTGTACATACACTTCATTTGCAATAAACCGTGGCAATATGCATACTGGGAAATCCTCAGAATTTGTGTAAAAGACATATATCAGAATAAATAAACGCTGTTGTGTAGATAGGCTTTCTAGGGGGAGCGTGCCCTGAGAAAGAGCCGAACAGATAGAGAGTTGGCAGTCCCTCCTCTCCACAGGTATTTCCTAACGTGGAGGCGCTGCGCGGAGCGGGTTTATTAGCCTTTTGTGTTCTCTCTCTGCACCGTGCATTTTTATGAGTCTGCTTCCTCAACGATAACATTTTCATTCCTCACGTGAAATGCGAATAGCAGACTGGAAAATATCGTTTTTTTACGGGAGTGGCGATGTTGATGGGGATGTTTGGGAGAGGGGGTCCGGATATTAGGGAAACCCAATGCCGGCCGTACAGTGGGCCAGGGCATTGACAGGTGGCAAGAACACGGTACTGGAGGCGGAGCGGTTCTGCGTCCGACCGCCGTGCGGTGGACTGGGTTTGTTTGTGTGTCGTGACTGTTGCTTTCTCAGCAGAATCGTCTAAAATGTCTCCAACTGACACCCTCTACCCTTCTACCGTCCCTCCCCCCGCAGGCCGGCGAACATGCTCCTGGACCGAAACAGCACGGAAATAACGGCTCTGCGTGCCATGGGCGACTGGCTGGAGAGCGTGCGGACGTTACCCTGCAAGGACGCCTTCACCGGCGTGAGCTACAACTCCTGTGACACCCTGCCCAAGACCTCTGCAGAGTAAGAGGCCCTCGGCTTCCAGCACGGAAGTAACACGTAGTTATTACTGATCCTCCCAACATGGCTGCCACATATATTTATTACTGATCCTCCCAACATGGCTGCCACACGTATTTATGACTGATCCTCCCAACATGGCTGCCACATTTAATTTATTATGACTATTTCAGATGATCACAAATAGTATGATTAATCACCAGGCAGAACAGCTCTAAACTCACATTTTTGGGAGTCATGAATTCAGTTGTTTTATATAGTTTCCAAATTTTTTTATTGTCCCCATATAAGAGCAATCAGATGTTTGGAATCTGTTTGAAACAATTAACATTAAACAATTAACAATTAAATAACGAAAGCAAATGGTTCATTTGTGCGATTTAAAATCATGATATACTTTCAGCCTTTAAATAGAAGGTGCACTACTTTTCTTTTAGCAGTGTCAATGTGTCCTGCTTTAAAAATATATCTGCCTGATTAATGTTAGGGTGTGAACATTTTCCCCAAACATATTTAATCCTATATGACCTGCCTGTATCAATTATCATTTGTTTGATGGCTTTTGGCCCGATATCATTTCTGACAAAGACAAATACTAAAGTGTTTGAGACTAGCTTGCTCAGTGCCGGTGTTACTGTAAACAGGAAATATTGTGGTTGGGCAGTGCCTATCGTGGCTAAATTAGTTTCCTATGTGATGGGGAATATGAGAAGAAAATGCTGCCATAGTTTATTGGAGAGTCATGCGTACTCAGACTATACATGGGTGAGACACCCATGATCCTGTGAGAAATGTGACCGAGCTATACTGCCGTGCGTTTGTGTGGCCTCTAAAAGAACTCAGAGATCAGACGAGATGCAAACAAATGCTGTATGGGTTGTCCCCCTCCCCCCTGAGAAAGTCTCGCACGACATAGGCACCCCAAATTTAGTACAGTACCATCCGCTCTTGACAGGAGAAATGTTTACAAGTCTGCCTCCATCAAGTGAGGGGTGGAGATTAGGGTAAATCTTAAATGTTCCAGCGCTGGTCTGATTTTAATTGGTAATGACGGTGCTTTTTTCCACGCGAAAAAGGAAAGGCGAAAAAGAAGACTTAAGAAAATTAAGCGACCGTCCCGACAGAATATACCGGCCGGGAATGGCTTCAGCAAATCGTATGTGGCAGGCTATGTAGTTAAAGAAACCAGCTGACTCAGGCAAGGTTCTAATAATAAACTCATATATTTCTGCTCCGTGGTGTTGATTGGAGGGGGGTTATGGGAAATGCGGTATTATGGCATGCCAGAGGCCTATGGTCCCAGGAGACGACTCTGTCGTTCCGCTTAATTGAGAAGGTATTTGACAGAGTAAATAATTTCACATTCGTAATCAGGGAGATCAGACCGCTGGCTTTGGAGCAGCTGTTGTGTCTTCTTGCACCACGCAGACGAGGGGGTCCAAATACGGGCCTGCATGCAATCACCCCCAGAATGCCTTCTGCGCTGATGACCGTGTAAATAACCGACCGCAAACTTATCCCTCTCACACACAGTGTGGATTGAATTTGGAGGGCGAGCCCGCCCTGGGTTGAGGGTTTACCGAACTCCACTGCAGTCTCGCGTACGAACCCACGCTCCCACGCTCCCGGCTAGTTTCAACAACAGCCTTCCAGTTCCTGTTTGGTTGTAGGATAACATCGTGATGAGTTCCAAACAGTCTTTGTGTTATATTTATTGATCGAAACAAGGTCACAGAAAAACGCATTTCCCAGCAAGACCTCCCTCTATGCTGAAAGTGCCAATCACCTTGTAGGCCACACCCCCCTTCAAGCCTGCTATTTCTCAGCTGGGCCCTGATCTAGGATAGACAAACCTTTTTAATTTTGAAATAATATTTACAGTATATAAAACTAAATTATGTCTATCTTCAGATCAGTGGTTTGGGAAATTAGTTTCAAGATAATTTGGGAACATAAAATGACACATCAATTTCTCACAATTTCTTAATGTGTTAATTCTATTCTGGTTAACTATAATTTCAATTTTGATGTGATTTATATCAGGCACTTACTGGATTGAACATGATCATTAAAAAAAATATATATATATACTGTATATATATATATATATATATATATATATATATCCAATTATGTAAGGGAACCTCCAATGCAACTGTGCTGAATAAGCCTGTCTTGAGTTTGCAAAATCCTAAAAAGGATAAATCACATTAAAATATAATCACACAGACTCAAATTGGATAATCGTAACTACATTTTTGTTACTGCCAATCTACAATACTGTCATATTTTAGAAAGGAACAGGTTTGGGAAATGCTACATTCTTCACCAGCTATTCTGTCTTATGAAAAGCTCATTTTACTGTAATTACATAAATTCTAACAGAGACTATGGCTATCTGTTCCTTGAATAGCACAATTGATACCTCTGAGAATTAACATTTGAACTGTAGTCTTGTGGCCTGTAGACTTTGCAGGAGAAAATGTAATCGATGTACGTTACTCAACACATTTCTGGCCTTGGTCTGTGACCTTTGCAGGTCTTTATGCATGCGCTACACAATTTTGACACGGGATGTGAGCCCGTGCCTCTTTATTTTCCTTGCGCTTGTAAAGTACACCACAACAGCAGATGTTGGAGAGATGGAAATATGAATTATAGCCCCCAAACATGGTGTTCCAGCTGTAGTCATCAGCATCGTTCTCCGTAATGAGTTCCTGATTGTCATCCGTAATGAGCTGGATGAGTCAACGCTGGCGTTTCGTGGCTCGCCTGAAGGCCTCGGGGTACAGGGAGGGAGCTCCTGGCTCCTCACACGACAGCGACCTCTCACCCCGGCCACGGCGGCCGGATCCTCCTCGGCGAGGCTCCTGGAAGAGATTGTGGAACTTGAATAGTTTTGTGTGACCAGTGGCAGTGTTTTTTTTTTGTCTGTTTTTTTAAAGAGATCCTTTAACTGCCTCCTTGGCTCTTTCATTATGCATGCGGCGCGAGAAACCCGCTTAAGACTGCCGGGCACGGACTTTGCCATCTGCGGAGAGAGGAGCCTGATGCTCAAGAAGCAAAAGTGTTTTATCAGATTAGACCTCAGAGTCCTACATCATGTCCACGTTGGGCTCTCCGGATCCGTGCTCCGGTTGAAATGGGAAATCCTTTAAGAACACGATGAGTTCCCGCAAGGCCATTAAATGAGAGCCGTCTATGCATTAACCTGAAAACAGTTAGGCAATTAAGATTAATGGACGGGTAATTAAACGGGTTGTGAACGCGGGTGTTTTAGCTGCCTGCTCTGTAGGCTGGCGAAGGAGCCAAAGTTTCCGTGAGACACAGAGACATTTGTTCTTGTTTGGTTTGAGAAAGATGATTAATGTACTGCACTGCTGATGTTAGGAATAACACAACTGCGCAGGGAATAGGGAGAACTTCAAAAGAACTCTGAGTGCTGTCCGTTTCCCAAGTTGACACGTGGTAAAGGAATTCACTCAGTCAGCGCACTCACTTTGAAATCGCAGCTAATCAAGGTCTACGTGCTACACTTCAGCCTTAATGTGCAGAGGACTGTTAAAATGTTCCTATATCTCTACAGGAGGAGGGGGGCAGAGTCTGCGTTCACTGAGATTCAGAATCCAACCTGGAGACAGGTCATTATGGGAGAAGACACACTGTTATTAGGCTAAAATTAAGTTTCTATTGCGTGACATACTGTACAGCAGCAACAGTCAGCGACCTCTGAGCTTCTTTGCCGGGCAGATGACGGCACACATTGTCGTTTGGAGTGTGTTCGTGTCTCGAGTATTAATTGCCTGGGACGCTAAACAAGTGTCACAGTCTACCTTCTGTGTTGGCTCATTTGGCGCTCCCTCTGCCCCCTCTCGCTGATACAGCCCTTATGCCACAGCATAAGCACGTCGCTCCGGTGAATTACGGCCGCCCTTCTCCGAAGTTTGTTCAGCTGCTTACCCTCTGTTTAGAATATCCGAGCGTATTAATTATTCTCTGAAAATACCGCCCGCACGAAAGCCCGCTCTTCTCCAACGTCGCTTGCTTTGAGTTGAAGTCATTTGTATTCTTTTTTTTTTCTATGTAATGCATTTGTGCAAACATCAGTGTTTTCAGTGTTGCTAAGAAACCTCATGCGCTCCAGATGGTTATTTAAAAAGGGTTTTTGTTCCTTTGACTGGTGTTTACTATCTGCCACTGTTTACCAATGATGCTGTTCGAGCCATGTGTGTGTGACAGGTTTGCCCCAACAAACGGATATCACCAGAACATCTTTGTCTCAAATCTTTTGGGCCAAGTCAGTGTTCAGGGCTTCATTTCAGTTGTCAATTGAAGATTTATTTGTATTATTTATGTTGGGTTGTTTTTTTTTTGTTGTTGTTGTAATTTCTTACATTTACATTTTACATTTTAGTCATTTGGCAGACGCTTTTAATCCAAAGCGACTTACAAGTGCATAGGCTCTTCCACAAGTTAAAAGCATGAAATCCATAACTGGCAAAAATGCACATACCACAATTTAGCGTTATACGTTTAGTAACTAAAAGTGAAAACTAAACTGGCCACATTGAGGCTGATGGGTAAGGTCCACCCATGGGTGAAGAGGAGGCTGTGTGTGACTGTCGTTCTAAAAGGTGTACTCTGTCCGTAGAATCTGCCTGACTGAGGTAAGGCCAGCAGCCACTTGCCCTGACTGGGAGCTGGCCATGGGAATAACCACACTTTAACCTCTAAAGACCGGACGGTGGGTCCCGCCACCACTCGCAGCGTGCTGGCTGGCCCTACAAACCCCTCGCTTGCACAAGGCACTGCACGCGCGTGCTGGCTAGAGGATACCGTGTGAAAGACAAGCCTGAGGACAAACAAGCTCTGCTGTACCATAACCTAGGTCTGCTTATACTAACGCGCTGCGATGTGAACGACCTGGCAACGACCCGGCTGCAATGCAATGTTCGTTCTTCGTTGTTGTTGTTGTTGTTGTTGTTTTTTTTTCAACGTCATTTCTAACCTCACAGTATGTGACAATGGATATAGATACTAACTTTTTCCCATATCATGCGCAATTCTAACTGTGAGGTTGTAATGTCACTGAGGGAAGGTTGTGACAAACTCAGTTTCCCCCCCCCCCCCTCCCCCACGCACTTTAACATTCGCCTTCTTAGAAATGCATGGAACGAATGCATCCACGCCGGTAAGTTTGGGGAGAAATATGTGGCCCTGAATAATAAAATGGCTTCCATCACCCAATGCATGGAACTAATTTAATATTGAACTGTGCTGTATGTTTCAGGTACAGAGCAGACATGTACAGAGATGGTGCTGTTCCGTTCTGACTTTTAGAGCTATGATCCAGCTACAACATGGATTTATGAAGGGATGGAGGTGCTAAAGGGGTATTGTTCAGTGCTGTTCGGTCATGGGACAGAATAATGCATTGGTGAACGCTCTCTCATAAAACACAGCAAGTCACCTTTCATAACTGCCTTTTACAAGCGTGTTACAGTACGTTGTGAAAGAAAGATTTAAAGTGCCTATTCATACTGAATTCATTCTCAATTGCTGGTGGAATGTCTTTGGGGACACAACTAAAACGATTTTGTTTAAACAATATTTAAATTAATGTGAGGTATAGATTGTTTAGATTTTTTGGAATTACATTTTGTACAGCACTCAAAATCAAATAGTTTGTGAGGGCTGGGGGTTTGAGTGACAGTCTCCACCTTCATGTTTAACTTTTGCCATGAAAGTCTTACTGTTCGGGCTGCTCTTGGTGCTACGTCATATGTTTTTACAAAAAACCCCTGTGACCCTACTGTAATTTCATTAGATAAATGTGGGACTAATACTTCAATTTAATCAAGATCTCATCTCACAGGACTTGGTGAATAATGTGCGGCCTGTAATTCACACCTCTGTTGTGACCGTGTGTGGCCTCCTTTTTTGGGATTTGCTCATTTTCTGTTTTTCAGACCCCTAAGGGCTCTTTCAATCAAACCCCAAAACAATTTGCACTTAATATTTTGTACATCTCAGTGGTCCCCTATATTAATGAAATAAACCAAAAGATAGTACTTGCTTAGATTAAACATATTGCCGTTAGACTGAATCACATCTAAAGAACATAGAGTATGTACATACTGCAGACACATTTTCTTGTGCTCTTTTCACTGTGCTAAACCTGTGAATTAACAATCAAAAACTGTGATTACCTGTGGTCACTTCAGCTTTTTTATCATGTTACTTTCAGTCCATGGTTGGAGCTTAGTAGTAACAACCCCCATATCGGTCAATCCACCAGCAATGTCACGAACACAGCTCTTGCAGCTCAGATGCTTCAGTCTCGATGATTGACGCTTGGATCACAGCGCTAAGGACAGGCTGTTCGGAAGAGCACCACGGGCGTGACGCTAATGTCTGAAATGTACGTGGCGTTTTTTGTTTTCCGCTCACGGGCCTTCTCTTCTCTGTCTCTCAGGGACTTCAAAAAGGTTGGCGTGACGATCGTAGGACCTCCGAAGAAGATTGTGAGCAGCATCAAAGCGCTTGAAACGCACGCGAAGAACGGCCCTGTTCCCGTGTGAACCCCGCGAGAGACCGTCGCCGCTTTTTTGCTAAAAACTGACGGGAACTCTCCATATGTAACGAATAAAGACGACGTATTAAAATAAATGTTACGGTATTTTTTCACGGCAAAAGGCGGCTTCCCTGAAGGGTGGCAGTGTGACCCCGTGCCCCTCCACTCCCCTCCGCTGGCCAGGCTTCCCATCGGAGACGAGCTGCCTTATACCCCAGAGCCACGGAAAAGGGCCAGACATTTCCCGCTGAGGCCGGAGAACTTTCGGGCCTGGGGGTGGGGGGTGGGGTTTTGGGGGGATGAGACGCTCACTGGGCGTGCAGCCGCGTATCGCCTTGGAAACCGAGGCCTGCGCACGTGCGTGACGAGACCGGCCGACAGGAAACCGTAAATGTCACGAGCAGGCCCAGTCCCGTCCGAGGGTTTACCGCCGCGAGCTCTTAGCGCTCCACGTGGGAGCGATTAACACCTGCGCTAGTGCATAGCGGGAAGAACCGGCTCCCTCAGCTGGGAGCTGCACCTGGAGTCGGGGAGATAAGTGAACTCGGGCTAGCGGCTCGAGCGGACCGCTTCATCCGCTTCGGACCCGTTCGGACCCGTTCGGACCCGTTCTGCTCACTGCGGGTCCGGCCTGGCCTGACTCGCGGAAAACCAAACACGGTACAACCCAAAAAGCCCATCAAAGTCAAGAGTCCACGAGACAGCGGAGCCGCCAGCGAAGGTTTGTTAACGTAATGGACTCAGGACACTCAAAGAGTCAGGGACAAGACTTGTCTCTTACTGCTTTTAGCTACTGGCTGGGGTTTGCAAAGATACCACTCATTCAGCAATAATACCACGCAGTGTCCTCATTTGTCTCCGGTTTTTACATATTACTGCTCCATCCACCATTCCCAAGCCTGCAGTCCCTATCTCAGAAAGTACAGCTCCAAAAATCCAGAAAAAGATTGAAGTGTTCCTTTGTAACATGAGTCAGGCGCCATTTGCATGGTTTGCCAGAGAACAAAAGCCAATAAAGACAGAATAGTGTTTTTCATAGAATGAAAAGATCGATCTAAAGAAGTCACTGTCATTCGACTCCATTGTGGATGACTGTGTTTATGCCAGAAATGTAACTCCTTTGTTTCTGTATTAAATATGCTGTATCTGCAACAAGTTCTTACATATTTCAGGAACTCCAGTTTTAATGCATCACAAAATGTCACTGAATTTTCTGTCACTGCAGTTTACACTTGCCATGTTCAGCTCAATACTCGATTAATGAATTTTTAAAGCACTTTTGACACCATCTGCATTTAACATTGATAATGTGTGATTTCTGAGTGGTACACCATTCACTGTAATCTGTTACACTCATCCAAGCTACATCTCCCAGTGTATCTTCACTTCATCTTGACTTTTTACTTCAAAGGAAATCATGGAAGACTAAACATGGCAGTGCTAAGCCAGCTGTCCCTAACCCTTCTCAGAAGCTCTGTGTCCCTCCAGGATTGTCCAGGATTGTGCTGTTTCGTATTTCACTGTCACCTCAGGCGACTGTGAAATTATCATGTGACTTAAGCCAGCCGGGTTTTACCTCACCCTATGTGTCTTTCAATTGAAATTCCCTTTTTTATATGTCTATATTGCACCATTGTCTTATATAAAATAAATATATGATCAAATGCCTTGATCCATGTGCATAGAAAATGGTTTGAACTTCAATGTAATACTGCTGTACATACAAAACCATTTTGTCCAAGCAGTACACTAATTCCAATAAACGCATGCCAGCATATATACAGAACGTACACTCAGTGAGCAATTTATTAGGTGGACCTGTACACCAGCTTGTTAATGCAAATATTTAATCAGCCAATCATGTGGCAGCAACTAAATGCATAGAAGCATGCAGATGTGGTCAAGAGGCTTGGCTGTTGTTCAGACGAAATGTCAGAATGGGGAAGAAATGTGATCTAAGTGATTGTAGAATGATTGTTCGTGCCAGACAAGGTGGTCTCAGAAACTGCTGATCTATACAGTTTGCTGAGAATGGTACAAAAAACAAAAAACGTCCAGTTGAGCAGCAGTTCTGCAAGCTAAATTTGTGTTGTTAATGAGAGAGGTCAGAGGAGAAGGGCCAAACTGGTCAAAGCTGACGGGAAGGTGACGGTAATGCAAATAACCACGCATCACAACAGTGGTATGCAGAAGAGCATCTCTGAACACAACGTATCAAAGCTCTAAGTGGATAGGGTACAGCAGTAGAAGACCAATAAGTCTACCTAAAAAACTGCTCACTGAGTGTATGTGGATACAATATACATACAGTACATGCAGACATGCATGCATGTATACATCAGACCGGGGTCAAATATCTGAAACAGTAACCTGTTAGATACTGATATAATTTGAAAACAGTTACAGATTTCTTTCTCTTTTTTTTGACAATTTTCAACAAATATACAAACCAAAATACAATTGTGTACAAGAAATTAAAATAGTCAGCAATGTACAGAAACCTCTATGATTTTACTAAAAAATGACTTGCCCATGGTCTGCCGTACAATACATATAACTTGGTACGTGTGCATATTCATACATGCACTATTAATGTTCCGAACACATTTAGTATCATACCTTTTGTCAGTAAGCGTAATTGTTGATCTGGTACTGTGCCTCTCAACACACTGGCTGGCCTGAAAATGAAAGTCTTAGAAAGATGTGCAAGCAAGATGGAGACTAGTTTCTAAGCAGCCCTGTTCTGTTACTTCAGGCGTCTCTTACTTAGGGATCAAACTCAGGGTGTTTTTCAGGGTTTGCGGGTTTTTCATCCTGACAATAACGGAGTCAGATCATGCGACAGAATCATACCCCCTGCTCAGTGTGAACGCATGGAGCAGCTCGGACTGAGGAGTTAGACACCCGCATTCTTCAAGAGCAAATTCGAAGAGCCACATACATAATCACTTTACCCGAGATATGCAGCCTGCTTGTGTTATTTCCGTCCAGGGTTCGTTCCCCTCATCCCGATGTGCGCCACCTCAGGCTGGTCACAGTGTAGAGTTAGCACCGGCACCATGGTTTCCTTTGCTGTGTTCAGTATCTTGACTGAAGAATGGATTTTCAAGTGTCTGGAGAAACAGAGCGCTGGCCCCCATGACGGCCATTATTCTCCTGTCCGTACCATACGGCTCCTCCTGCCCTTCCCCACCCTGCCCCTCACCTGCCTGTGAATGACTCAGCACCGTCCATCACGAGCATGTACATACCGTCTGTATCCATGACAATATAATAAAAGCAATGGTGAAACTATAGGTACTCATTTACATGGCCATCACTTTGTACAAACGTTTGTATGTATGTACATATATATATACCATATATATATATATTTGTGCAACATAAAAAAAAAAAAAAAATCTTTGTACTATTTTTTATTTTGTATTATATTGTTTTTACATTTTAAAAAGGCAATTATGATTTACCTATTATTTATTTGTTAATGGTGGAATTTTGAATGTTTTGTTTGTAGCATACAGTAAGTTATGGCATGGTTATGTGACAAGTTTATCAGTGTTCTGTATTTACTTTATAAACATGATTTTCAAAGAGCAATACTGTCGTCAGCCCCTCCCAGTCCTCTTTTCTTTATTTAGACGTGTGTCTGTGTGTGTATGAGTGTGTGTGTGTGTGTGTGTGTGTGTGTGTTTGTACGAGTGTGTGTACATGTGTCTGCGTGTCTGTCTCCGCTTGCGTGTGCAAATGTAGATGGCCTTCTACTAATGTAAAATGATTTGTAGTGGAAACATTTATATTTTTATAATAAACTTAATGAAAATATTTTTCAAAGAATGAATGCTGAGAAACTGTCTCTCATTCTTTATTTACCCTTATATTAAAAATAGTAGCAAATATGCAGCCATCTATTTGGTTTGGTTTTTTTTATCATTATTTACTAGTTTTTCCTTCTCACAAGGATGTTTTTTCTTTTATGAAACAGAAATATATCTTCATATTCAAATTTATATTGCATGCAATTCATTCGATGCTTGTTACACAAAGATTTTGTTTTGTATTTTTACTTGATGTTTCATGTGTGAGGACGGTGTCTCTCAGAAATACGAGCTGACAAAAGCAGCATTCCAGCTAATATAAATCATGGACGGATACATAGTTGCTCTTGCTGTGCAAGGACAATACAGCCAGATGAACTATATCGTATGCTGTTAGACCATCAACACACTTCATAAAGACAGAAGAGCCTTCTACGGCTTTAATACAATGACGAACAGAACTCGAGTTAGAACATGGTTACATTTAATCAATGCTTATAGCAGCTGGTGCAAAGCGTCTGCTGAAACAAGCCTTTTTACAGAGCCGGTAAATATTCTTAAATCCAGAGTCCAGCTCTCCAGATGCTAGTGCACGCTAACATAAGCTGTTTTACACAGACAGTATCATGCAATGACATGGGCTATATCATGAATAATTATTCAGATATTTCAGTAGCCATGGGGAGCATGGCTAATTACCATGTAGATTTGTTGCTTGTAGCTTATACTGTATATTTTGGACTTATCAAATTGATAAGTCCATTTCTAGACCAACCACGGTTTTTTCCTATAAACACCTTCATTTAATTAGCTATGTTAGCTGGCATGCTAAATGAGTGCCATGATAATAGCTTATGATTGCAAGTTGTTCCTTTTACTTTACTTTTACTTTCCTGGAAAGGCCAAATATTTTACTAGTTCATGGTACATTAGCTTATGCATATGTTTCAGACTTTTTGTGGCAATAAGAATATACAAAAAGTTAATATTACCCTGGACACAATGATGATCTTCAGCAAACAAATCAGCCTTATTGCTCAACCTTTTCAAGTCTTTGTGGGTTTTTGAAATGCTATTTACCACATGACATAAATAATTTCTGCATCCAATGATCGTGGAAATGCAATCACAGGATAATAGAGAGGAACTGTTCTTTAACCCAGAAGATATTACTTTTGGAGGTACCACTGCAGCCATTCTCCTAAACAATATTTTGTTTCATTCAAGGGTGAAATCAGAATTAGACACCATTGAGTTTCAACCCAATATTGCTCATTGCTATGTATTTGGGCTGCAGGTGAAGTTAAAGGCAGGCTATGCACGATTTCTTCTCTCCTGTTTTTAAAACACAAAAAGCATCTATGCCCCAATTCTCAACCCAGTATACACCACCAAGGTCATTCTGGCTCATGTTCTGGCTAGCTCTTGGTAGCTTTGTGGCTAGTTCCGCTGCAGACTATCCTGTGCCGTGATGAGCTAAGAAACCGCAGTCTAATATAATTTGTGAAACATCTGCTTTAGTAGTCGCTTTCCACACAAGCCATTTAGCTAGCTATTTGACTGACGTTACTCCTGTTTGTATTTAGTTAGCTAACTTTTGCTAAACATTAGAAGTGATTGAATGAAACGGCAGCAGTGGCAAGCCTGCTTCTAGCCTGCCTGGAGGGAAACTTTGCACAATTCTGTAACATAAGCACGCGTACGCATGCAAACACATCAATTCACTGTTGTTTTTATTTTTTATCTCAAATCTTATGAAAGTCCAGGAGTCCAGAGTGAAGAATGTGACTAAAAGGCCCCAGGAAACAGAGTGTTCTGTAGAATTTCAGAAATATCATAGCTAAGTTAACTATATGATAACGTAGTATTTGAAGGATAATACATCTCAGTTAATTGATAAGGTTTTGTGTGAATAACTGTGGGAATGTTTTCTTTTGTTTTGTTTTTTTGCATAAATTCACCAGGCAACAATCTACTGTATATAAAAGCCCCAAAAGATAAAAAGCTCAATGTTAAAGCCATGTTCTTCATTCCAACCTGTGAAACATTCAGTCCCTTCATTCAGACCTAAACTTGCAATGTGTAACAAACTATTTCAAGTGAGTACCAGTGTTGCATTGGTTTAGGTAGAACCAGCCTCTAAATGGCTGGGGCTGATCCTGAACCCGGACATGGCCACGTGTTGGCAGTCCCTGCAATGCACATTTGATAAATACTACCTGTAAGGTTTTCAATTTCCAAACAGTTTTTTATGTCATATAATTGAATGAGCAAAACAGTCTGGGAATGCTCAAGTCTCCTGGGATACAGTTGCTGAGGTTGAATCATACTCAGTTTAGTGGCCATCTTTCTGTTCTCACTCACTCTATTGTGGACATGAGATAAATGCCAGTTAGAATAAACTCAAGCACTGATATACAATATCTGCCCATAAAACAATTCCACCTCCTTCTGTGAGCCATATTTCCATTTTAATGTATTCCTCTACTGTCACCCGTTCCTTGATACTGTTTGAACAGATAGCTTCTGTTCCCCATGAACTCCATTTTAGGTTAGAGAAGGGCCGTGCTTGGGAAGAGCCTCAATGAAACCTTTCTCGTCCTTCTATGGGTTGCTAAGCAGCCAGATTTATTGGGTGATTGTAACGCAACTGATCTTTAAGGTCTCCAGCGCCGTCAAACGCGGCTGTCTCTGGGTGAGGGATGGCCTCCCTGTGCTTCCCTGAAGGCTGTGAGAAGGTCCAGATGTGTCAGGGCAGATGTTCAAGGAGAGGATATGAAGAGGGGGTGGAGAGCAGGATTAAGTACCCCCTCTTTCCA
Organism: Conger conger; assembly: GCF_963514075.1. Classification (NCBI taxonomy): domain Eukaryota; kingdom Metazoa; phylum Chordata; class Actinopteri; order Anguilliformes; family Congridae; genus Conger; species Conger conger. The sequence goes on along the minus strand of NC_083776.1, from coordinate 8,788,676 downwards.
TGTTGAGAAAGAACGAGTACAGTATGGTGGACGCTGCTCCAATTTGTTTCGAATAGATCCCGGGGTTTTCGGCCTGCCTTAACTCTGGGGGTTCTGAGATTAGGGTTAACCCTGTGGGACAGGTGCGGTGGTGGAGGCTTCTGTCACTGCTGCATAAACAGAACGAGACCCTGGATTTCAGGCTGCATAACACAGCCGAGTGGGAGGGAGGTTAACAAGCTCCATTTGTCACACAAAGGTGTGTTCCCCTTTCTGCGTTCCCCTGCCAGCGGGCTCTCGAAATAAAGGTTCCTCATGGGGACCGGTGATGATGGGAACAGGCAAAGAGCTGTACCCAAGGGTTGCCCCCGGCAACACACCTCTTCCAGAATGGCATTAATGATAAAGCACTCTGCTTCCACAATGCCCCATACGAAGTAGCGGGGGTCCGCTTTGGGTTCCTGTGTTATTCCCGGCAGGGTTCCCTGCTTGCCTCCCAGCAGACCAGGGGGCTCCGTTTCAGCAGATATCCTGCATATTGTATCATCTCACTCAATCTGTAGTCCTCCTTTATCTTCTCCTTCCTGTACCCCTCCATCTTCCCAGTGACATTTAATAATACCTGTTGGACAGATTACCCATCAAGGGTCACTGGTCAAGCCATCAACAAGATTAACATTGTAGCACATTAACAGATCGTTGAACGGTTGTAAAATTATTGTGAATGCTAAAGTCATTGCAAATCTGAAAATGTGTGTTTTTCTCAAAGAAACAGCGAGAAAGTAGACACAGCTTTGGTTTGCCAACTCCGAAATAATAAGAGTTCAGCTGCTAGAAACGACAAGACTGAACGGTTTTCCTGAGAAAATGTTCTGAGATACCCCGATCCCCCTCCACACTCTCTTAAAATACCTCCAGCTGTTTGCAGCTGGAGAACAAACTGTGACCCCACCTTGCAGATACATGAGCAACCACCGTTGTAGGAGATCTTAACGCCCATGTGCTTGTCATCTGCGGAAGTCGCTTCCCGACTAGGTCAAAGGTGTCCTGGTGAGGACAAGGGAGCTGTGGGTTAATTATGTCCCTGCCGTTATTTATCTCTTTGTTTTCACTTCTCTTGCTGTCTGGACTCTTGGAAGAAAGGTTTTATTGTGACCCAAGTGTCTGGGAGTGGGTCCCAGGCGATACATTGGTCATTTTTGTTTTCTTTCAAGGAATGGTAGAAATTGTCCCACTGGTACTACAAATGGTTGCATTGCATGACAATAGATACTGCGATTCCAGAAACTGGCCTGTAGAAACCATACTGTATACAGGAAAATATGTGGGCTGAAGTTTCCATTTGACAGAAAATGCTGGGAATTGAACAGTAAAATGTTTTATCTTCTGACTGAAAAAAATCTAATAAAATCGCCCAAGTCCGCAAAACATATTAAAATATTAAAATTCTGTAAACTTTCCACAAATTTATGAAAAAGAATAATCTTGAACAAAGTAAACAAAACATACAATGTCCTGACTTGACTCATAAAAAAGTAAAACATTTCAAAGCAAAAATTAGATACTCTTTTTATTCCTCTGCTACTGGTACCATAGTTGCAGTGAGGAAACTTGAGAGATGAGATGTCTTAGACATTTGCCAGCTACCAAACTTTGTGATGTCTCAACGGACTTCTCTCAAAAAGCATTTCTTTAAAGAATGTATAGAAAAGAAGAAAACATCAGTCATCAGCCAACTTGCAGAGAATAAATTAACAAGGTCTGTGAGGATTATTGCTACTCAAAGCATTTAAACATTGACAGGGCAATTATTAGCTTCCGTATAGCGTATATTGAAATTGTAAGATTAAATTGTTTTTCTTTTGAGAAACAGGTTGTTCAGTCTACCTTTCTCTTTTATAAAACACAATGTATTTTAAAGCTAATGCTTTCTTGATGCTAAAACTTTGTGCTTCTTTTTGTCTTAAGGCAGTTGGTGAAAACCAAATCTATCTATTTTTTGTCCCAATTCAAATAAAATTCTAAATGGTTTTAAATATAGTCATCGAAAACATAGTGGTAGCTTAAAATGCAATACAGTAGAAAATGAATTCAAAGGCAACGAAAAGTACTGAAATTTATATTTCACATTAATAATTTAATTGAATAGTTGCTCAAATTGAATAGTCGGCCAACACATTGTAACTTTCTGTTTGACTGATAATGTTGAGTCGGTAAGGTTGAATGGCCCACATTTACTGGATAATGGTGACAACTAAACACATAAAAGCTGAAGTAAAATGAAATATTTGCATTAATGTGTTATTGTTCTGTGAGCTTATTGAAACTTCCCATGAGTTCAACTTAATCACCTGTCTAGAAGGGTCTTAGTGGAATCATACTTCAGTTATTCACAAACTGAATTTGTGAATAACTGAGCTATGTATTATTGTATGTAGCTAATCCCCTGGAAAATGGCGTGCACGTGCATAGGCTACATGGTGTTTTATTGGGCTCAAACAGATTAAATGCAGGCAGTTAGTCCCTGGCTGTATTTAATGTGTTGGATTCTAAAAGTCCTTATTTTTATTTCCTGCTGGTATTTTGCCGGCATGCATCGGAGACAACATTATTTAAAGGGCGTAACGTCGCGGCTATTTTATCATTCATCTTTTTAAGCAAGAGAAGATGCATGGCACCGATATTTGAAAGTGTGTGAACACGGCAGAAAAAAGTTAGACACGAAGTGATGGATGGGACCCCGCCGATAAGCGCTTGTCATCCTCGTTTGAATGCGTGACCGTGGGGACCCGGAGCAGTGCTGCCATAGCACCCTGCCGTGGCGCTCGGCGGTGCCCAGCGGCTGTCTGCTCTGCGCGCGACAGAGCAGTTGTTTCTGGGAACCGTACGCAGTCTCTCAAGTCTCCGCACAACCTTCGCTCAGACTCGCTCGTCAATCTCTCCCGTAACCTGGGGAAATCTCCGTGTCACTCGAATTTAGAAAGCAGCTCCAAAGATTAAACATGCTGCACTTTTCTCATCTCTGTAATAAACTATCCGTGGGGTGCAAGAGGCAAATTATCATTGCAAATGTTCTGTATACGTTTTATTTACTTAGTTTTATTTTTGTCCTGTTGGAAGACACGTAAAACGTTTTTTGAATTTGTTCATTAAAACGTAATGCTTTTTCAAGCATATAACATAAACACAGTGCAGAATGTGCAAAAATAATGGGCTGCTTAATAATTGCAGGCTGATAATAGTGGATCTGTTTTCCCTTTCTTTGTATTAATTCAAATTTTTTTTTGGTTTTTGTTTTTTGTTTTTTTTCTAGAGAGTTTTAAATGCAAAACGTGGCTCCAACTGGCACACCAGGCCACATATAAATCAGGTCACAGCACGCTCAATTCTTCAGTTTAAGTAATTAATTCAGGCAAGTAATTTATACAAGCATACATCATAATAACTCTCCACCATTATCAGATCAAGCTCAGATTGTATCTGTGCAGGTCACAAGCCTGATGATGGACCCCAGCAGAGGTCAGACCTGTCTACCCTGTGGACCAGATGTCACCCAGTTCACGTAATAGTGCAGCCCAGCTACGACGTTTAAGAAAATAAATAAAACAATATGAAAAATTGTATAGTTAATAGTTCCCATGTTACACATATATCTGTGGAAACCTTCAATTAAAATATGAACTTGTCTACCATTTTATTATCAGTGTACATGAAGCCAGTCAAAATATATGTTATTTCGCTGTGAAATCCAACTATGCCACCTTGACCAGCTTGAAAATGTAGATGGTCAAGCTGGTCATAAGCTGGTCTAGCTGGATTTGAGTTTGTCAACTAGCTAGCTACCAGCTGTTTCAAAACATAGCTCGAGCTGGTCAAACCATGTCAAGCCTGGAGCTGGTCTGAAATGGTCAACCAGCTACCAGCTGCTTCAAAACCGAGCTTGAGCTGTTTTTATTTTTTTCAGCTGGGCAGTATGTGATCATGTGCTCAAAACATGAGAAAGAAAATTTTGTGTTATTATCAGTGGCATCTCTATAGTAGGGGCTGGTGGGACCCGGCGCCACCACTAGTTGGCGATATTGTTTTCTTATCGCTCATTGACTTTCTTATCTCAGAAGCACTGCAGTTCAATGAAGCAAATGTGTTGATATTATCTGTAATTCCTCTTTTAAAATGCACTCAAGTAATACAAACAAGTCATAAAAATTGTGTGAGCAGCTAGTGATAGTGTGTTATAAGGGCTTCATCATTGTGTCAAACTAGCAAGGTTGAGGCTCACAATAGTCATTGTAAGCTTGACAAGTTGATTGATGCCCCACCAAAATTTCTATGCCAAACACGCCACTGGTCATTACAATGGAACCAGCTGCATTCTACACAATAAAATCAAGGTATGCAATTAGCCAATATGCAATTACAGGGAGGGTACTCTCCATCTCTAACAGAAGGCAAGTGGAAAACCGCCCGACCACGATGACTGTGTTTTGGAAGATTTTGGCTCCAGAAAGGGGACACAGTGAATTGAGTTACCACTGTTGAAAAATGGGGGGGGGGCATTCCTCAGCTCTGAGAGAGTCGTGTTTGGGCCCATTACGGCTGGACTGTTTGGCTTTGCGCGCCCCAGCCCGGGCTCATTACCGCCGAGCCCTAAGCCCCAATCACAACAATACATCAGGGGCGACCGTGCTGGTAAAAGGGCGGCCGCCGAAGGCCCGCGGAGCCGTGTTTGTCTTCGCCGTCCGCTCTGGCAGTCGCGGGCGACCGTGTTTAGGGGCTAACGAGCAGAAGGAGGAACAGCTGGGCTTGTGATGTCTGGCGTGTCCCCGAGCCTCCTCGCTTCGAGCCGACCGCTGATCTCAGATAAAAGACGAGCGGTTCCGAGGGCCTGCTCGCGCTGTGATGTCACAGACGCCGCGGCAACCCCCGCCCCCCCCCCCCGCCTAAGCCAGATGACTGCGCAGTGACATCAACGCCAAGGAGGTCAGGGGGGAGGGGGGGGAGCTTGTACCACCCCAGAAAAACCTCTCTCCAGCACAACTGGTCTGTGTCACAGTATCAGCCCGTCAACTGCCATCTCATTCCAACTCCCCCCCTCACATATTAAAGATGTAAGTCTGCCGTAGATCAAAAGCGCGTAAGGACGAACGACAAAGGAAGATTTACGGCCTCCGTGACAGGCACGTCTTTGGTTTTGAGTTTTATGACGTGGACTGGATGCCAGCGGGAGGGGTCCCTTTCCCATGGACTCCTCGCCCTGATGCGTTCCCCGGGCCTGCACATAAGGAGGTGGCGGCTCAGCCACGGGCCGTCTGATCAGGCAGGGCTGGCGCCGCGATAGCCCAGCGCGCGCGGGAGGAGCAGGCTCTGTTTCACAGGCAGCCGCTGCCATTAACAACTCTGTCAGCCTCTCTGCCAAGACATCCCCTCAGCTACTGCCTGTACTTGACCCCAGTGCTCTTTGAGTAATAATGCTGACCGTTTATAATGCATCGCAGCCCCGGATTAAACGCGCTCCCCCGGGGGGCGGGCCGCCTCATCCCCGCTCCGTCCCGGGGCCAGGCTTGGCAGCCGAAAGCGGGAAAATGGGCCATCGTTCTGGAAATACCGGAGTGACGCCAAGTCCCTCCGCATGTTCGGCGCGGCGGTCGATTCCCGGGATCTCGGATGTTTTGATTAACATCGGCGAGTTTGATGGATGCGCCGAAGCGTCTGTCACGGCCGGCTGTAGCGCAGCGGGACGCCGCGGTCGGGAGGAGACGGGCGCTGGGTTTATGTGCCGGGCGGGCCCTCGCGGTTGGCGAGGAGCGGGGGCCCCGGGGCAACATCTGGAGGCCGGACGCCCCGCGGGCTGGACGGGACGGCGCACAAACACGCCACAGACCGGCCGGGAAGCGGCATGCTGGGAAGGGACCCGAGGAGCACGCAAGCGTTAAGCAGCCAATGGGGGCAGCTGGCGGAGCGGGGGCGGAGGGGGTGAATCTGCCATAACTCACCTTTTAAAACAACAGCAGACTACACTGCCCCTGACCTCAGGACAGCAGATGGGCCGGCTCGAGATGGTCTGTTTCTCACCCAGTTTGCTTTCACAAACCGTTTTCAGCGGGTTCCAAATCCGCAGAGTTTCAGTCAAATGGGCTTATAATGCAGTTTAAGCTTCCTTCTGAAGCGAGTTTTCGGGCCAGCTCTCCTCAGGCCAGTGTTTCCATCATCCGCAGACATGACCCATCCTTCCAAATGTTCCCCGAGGGAAACTACACCAACCATAGCCACTGTAACTCTTTAACAATGTTTACTATTGGATGGTTTTCAAATCAGACTCAAGACTTAAAAAAAAAACTAGCTTCAACCAGTTCGTAAGTAAAAACAGAGTGGTCAAAAAAGTGCTGAAATGTATTCCCCTAGATCACATGGTTTGTTTAGATCGTCTATCGCTGGGGAGACGATTACCTGCAACCTCTACGGACGATAAGAACGAAAGCAGAAATGGTTCAATTTAGTCGTCAAAATCAGCGCATGGCTGGATTGTATTGGCGAGCGGTCATTAGTAAGGACCAGGTTTTCAGGATTAATTGCTGTCACATCTCAGCCTTGGGCGAGCACTGAGAGCCTCCACACAATGGCCCCCCAGCGGGGCAGGAGTGGGCTGCCCCCGCCCCCGTTAGCCTCCCAAACCAGGGTAAAGGTTTCTATTCCTCTGCTAATTCTCCCTGACATTTACAATTACGGGCCCATTTGCTTGCTGGCAGAGACTCCTTTACAAGTGCTGTTGATTGTCAAACACTGTTAGCAGTTCTCAGATCATAGCCCTCTTTAAAGGGACAGTGTACGTAGATTGGGGATCATTTTTATCAGCATGTTTTCTTGTTTAGTCAGTACGAGCTTCCAATTGGGAAATGATAAAGCCTCTCAATTTCCTATTAATGTCATAACCAGAGGACAAACATAACGATCCGACCTGCTCCTATCCGGCCCTGTGTGCATTTATTTTTCTAACTTTGGGATTTCCTTTTTCCAGCGGTTATCATGTAAAGGGCTTACGGAAGTGGCCTAAGCACCAAGCCACTGTGGACACTTTAGCAAAGTGCATCCAAAGGATTTTGTGCAATTAAATCATCATTTTAATTGAATTGTGAACAAAGTAATGGTCTCTTAAAGTTCAATTTCCTCCATATCGCTGGCCTGCTATCAGCAGTATCTGCTTTCCTGGACAGAGAGGTAAAAAGTGCTGAACGCAGCTGTTCGGCCAAAGCTTGTTTATGCCATTTTTGCACCATAATGAATTCACACAGCTAAATATTCTTGTTGATTTCAGCAATACATTGGAGACAAAGGGAAGCTTTAGCGTGGGCCCTTTAAGTAAGAACACAGTATTTTTGTGAAATTGCAATTATTAAATAATATGATTAATATGATGTGTGTGTATTCAAATTCAACCCTGGATACAGTCTACCTATAGATTCGGGAACTAAGGCTGCGCTACTACTTGGAGGAACAGTGAAAGTTATTTTTCCCATTCTAAAAATACATCCAATCTGCATATACTTCATAATTAATTGTCTATGTCAATGCCGACATCTCTTGCATTGCTATTATTGTAGTTTCCACTGTTCTATCCATATAAAGGATGCCAAATCGTATACTTTACTTTTTGATGACATTGTAGCCTGTGCAATGCATACAGTAGTCCCGTTTGAAAATCCATACCCTACTCTCTGAGGCTTTCATGAAAATGTTCAGTGGTATCTTGGTTCCAACCCTTGATAAATTATATAAACATTACATACAGTCGGTTGCATCAGAGAAGTATCCCCTGCCCATTGAGATTTCCTTTCCCCCCTGAAGTTTGTTGGTTTCAGATTTTAAACTTCTTTAATTACCATCTTCAAGTTTTAGAAATTCTGGTATAGTCATGAATTCTTATTTGTACATATTTTCTACTCAATTTCTCAATCTCTCAATTTGGTTATTCTTTCTTTTGGTGATATTTTCCCATCTTTTGTCAGATTTTATTTAAAATTTGTCATGGAGTAAAATGGGTAAGTTTGGACCTGCCCATCCCCCCACTCGTCTCATTCACCCGGACTGAGTGTCAGATGTTTTTGGCAGGCCATCTCAAACAAACAGTCTGTTTTCCCTAGTAAGGAGATATGGCTATAACAGTGCTAATTATGTGATGGTCTGCTAACACATCTGCTGATGGAAAATGCAAAAAGTGGTCCAGTCAGCCAAAGGGGCTCGCTTCATTTTTTTGACGCTGGGTAGAATGCCCTCAGTCAGCGGTCGACGGGACCGACGGTCCTGTTCCTGGTTTCAGTTGGCTCGCGTGGACTTGCCCGTGGGCCTTGGCAGACGCGCGATGCATGAGAAATATGCGAGTTTCTCAGAGGGAGGCTCTTTGAACGTTCGGGCTTCGGTTCGGCTGGCTGTCCCCTCCTCCCCCCGCATTACGGCTCTGCCCTTCACCATGGAGGAAAACTGTCCTCTCTTTAGAGACGAGAGGGATTTACTGTCTGTGAAGGAGTGGGAAAAAAGGCTTTATAACATTTTATAGTGTGTGATTAGGCCTACACTGGGTGCATACCGGCACATCTCCATGGATGAGTCAAATTTACAGGAACCTTTGTTTAACCTAAATAGAGTATGTGTGTGTAGGGAGATGCAGGAGTTCAATCGTATATATCCAACCGAGCCTTGGCAATCAATCTCTGCTCAGTCTGCCATCGATAGATTCATAGATACAGTAATCATTTTGTCACAGTTTTCCCAACATAAACTTTGCTTGTTTGACTTATGCGCTGTACTTAATCCCACAAATAAAATGCCACACAGCATTAGGCTGATGACCACCTACGTTCTCACAGTGCATCAGAACAATCATCAAAATTACTTTATGGCACAGAAATCAGGAATTTCTGGCTGAAGAGTGCATGTGGCTATATATTCTGAGAAGCGATAAATGTGCAGTTCGTCCAACATTATTATCAAAACATTATTCAATGGGACGAATGGGGTCCTTGCCCAACTTTATTTGTTCAGCGAACATATCTTAGGATCTATTTACAGCTGCGCTGTAGTTTCACATTCTAACCTCTCCTGTTCACTCCTCGTCCGATTGTGAAGGCGTGCACTTTATTCAAGCTGACAACATGTTTAGACAAGGACAATCCAAAATCCTGGTGATGCAGTGGAAGCGGGTCTCATCTGGCAGCGGGCCCTGTTAGCAAAACCCCCCCCATGCTCGCCTTGCTGTGTGGGCCCCAACCTGGGCTCTAATGCTAATCTGATCCGAGCGGAAATCCTGCAGCTCAATACGGCTCCATTTCTGGAACTGTTGGCTCTTTTTCCTGGAGGATGTAAACAACTTGAACGTGGTGCTCGGCAGGTATCGGCCCTGTAACGGTATCCTCTGTTTGTCAGTTAGGTTTAAAGTGAGACCGATTGTAAGAACTGGCAGCGGCAGTTGAAAGTGTGGCCCTGAGGGCAGATTGCCCTTTATTGTTTACAGACAAGGTGCATTCCTTTCAAGTCTGGTGAAAAACACAACAAAGACTTTATTATGAAGCACCACCACTTAAATTGTCTCGCGCGTAGCTCTTCTTTTATGTAGCTGATGTAGAACTTTCATTCCGTCGACTGGGGAAAGACTCGGAGCGATGTTCACAATAGGGAGCTTTTTCAGACAGCCCCATCACTGCCGTTACTTCGCGGTGAGATCCAGTTCCACTGCGTCTGTGATTTCTGACACTGGTTTCCAGTTACACTGCGGGGAGCTCTGTACTGTCCATTAACTTCTAGCCCAGGACTGTTACTCAACCGAGGGGCGGGCCCGAGCACATCGCCAAGGCGACAGACCACCCCAGAACGGGGCCAATCGGCTTTGGGGATCTCCCCGGTGTCTCCTGCTTCCTGACAGCGGGCGGGGGGTCTGGGGCGGCTGTGATAGAGATCACACCTGAGTCTGTCACCGCTGTGTAACAGCCTCATCGCAGTATAATGAGGAGCTGCTCATCATGTGAGAGCCATTTATTCAGCTCGGCCTGGGAAAGAAGGATGGAAGAGGAGACAGAGAGAGAGAGGGAAGGAGAGAGAAGTCAGCAGTGTGAGGGGAAGGAGTGACAACAGAAGAATGAACAGGAGAGAGGGTGAACGGAGAAGTCTGAGCTAGAGGCAAGAGGGAGGGAGGCCAGAAGAATGTGAGGGGGAGGGAGGGCGGCAGGAGAAGGCATTAGAGTGATGGGAGGGAGGGAGGCAGGCAGAGATGTATGGTGGAGAGAGAGATGGAATAGCAGCACGCAGCGCCTGTGTGTTGCCCTGCACAGTGAGGCTCGTTCCCTGTGACATACATCCTTATGTGTGACAATTCAGCTAGCTTCATCTCAGCAGGGACCAGGCCTGCCAGCTGACAAATAGCAACACTATATCTGAATTACCTGTGTGTCTCACCAAAAATAAAAATACCACAAATGTAATTACAAAATTGGAGGGAAAAAAATATTTATTGTTTAAGGTGACGTGATATTTAAAATACACTGAACTGTGAGATTAATCAGTGTCGTGTAGGAGAGCTTTGCACTGTCTCTTGAAAGGCCATCACTGGCAGTAAACTATCGCTGTTGCAGTGTCAGGATGAGAAGGGCAGACATGATGGATGGTATGCTCTGCACTCCCCATGTACCTGTAATACAGAAGGAGCTCCCTCGCACACTTACGATAGGTACCCACAAAGCTATTATATTAGACAAGAGATGTCAGAACTAATTACCTGTGTGAAATACACATTTAAAAAAAGAACATCGCTCAATATACATGCCTAATGGTCGCACCACCCCTTGTTCACGTATGAACGAATGAGTATAATCGGAAACTAAAGGCACCGTATTTCAGTCGGATGACTTTTGTCCTTGGTGCCAAGGTCAGAGAGGGACAGGTCTGAAACAGTGATGGATAGCTCCCATCCTCCTTGTTCAACAGCTTCCACGCGTATATTTAAAAGTAATCACTCGGCCTCCAGATTACCGTTACCAGCAACGGAGGGACAAATGTTAAGTTTACCATCCGCCGTGGAAACAAGAAATTAAAATTTTGCCCTGCCGACCGACGTTTCCCCCTCATTTTTACCCCGTCAGCACACGTGCGGCTTTTCAATTTGGTCCGGGCTCAATTTTGACGTAGATTAATTTCAAGCTCGGGTCTCGCCGTTTGCAGAGAACTGAAAGATTGGCTCCAGCGGCAGACGGTGCCTACCCACCGCGCTTCGGAAGAAAGAGCCCACCGAGTGAATAATGAAATTACTGGGGTGAGTTAACTGTACAATCACATTCAACCTACAGAGAGCCGCTCTTTCTTAAAAAGTCATTATTATCAATCAAAACCGCTCGATGTGTGACTCTCTCTCTCTCTCTTAATGTAGGTGCACGGGTAGAGGCAGGGGAGCGGGGAACATTATTAATAAATCTGTCTCAGCAGTAGTTATTAATAACTTTCACCAGTATCCTGGCTTTATGCCTCTAATTAGTATCACTCGAGTTCAAAGCATGTCTCCGACTATATAATTTCCCAGATTGTTATTGTGTTTCATGTGAGCCGCAATAATTCAGTATGTAAAATAAAACGTGGCGTAACACTATTAATGAAGAATTGGAGGGAAATAAAGTCACTTTTTCCCATCCATAAAATCCCTGTTGGTGTCTTGAACAATAATGTTTTAACTGGAGTGCAGAAACCCAATTAGACATAATGAAAAGGGCCTGGCTATGGAATTCTCCTTCTCGCAATGCTCTAACCACTCTTGAACTTTGCCTCAGAATGAGACATAAATCAATCAAAACACTCCAGTGGTCTATAGCTGTAAAAACAGATGTGGTAGAAATAGCTTCTTTGTTTATTTGAGCAGTTCATGCCTAAAATAAAGATCATTAGGGGATATATCTATCTTAATGGTGGGTGATTAGGCTCCCGAGCTGGTGCTGTTTCTTTCCACGCTGACAGCTGAAACCTTCCCCGTTCAGCTCTTAAGAGATGCAAATTTGATCCAGAAAAGATCCGGAATGATACTTGAGACTTTTTATCGTATGCAGCTGTCACCCTATTTGTTTACATGTAATTTAGGGCCCCCAAAATAAACAAGCAAATGCAACCGCTCTACAAATTATACAATAAGAGGGCCCTTGTGTTCTACCTCGAAATCGAAATCACATACGCCAATCTGTAATTAGACCCTAACCCCTCTCTGCATGGCGGTGGATGGGTCCCACTGGAAAGGGGAAACGGTTTGTGTAAACATGATTTGTCACTGCATTCTCTATGGCTCAAGATCAAAGATAATCGGGGTGAATTAATTACAGAGCCCAGTCTCAGGAGGCAACGTTGAACGCAACTCCAGGAATGCTTCAGCAAAGCCAGGCAGGCCCAGTGGGTCTGCTGCTGCTGGTGTGTGATTTTTTATTTCACTCGCTCTTCACTTTAATGTTCACTTCCATTCTTTGTTTTGTTTTTTTTGTTTGTTTTTTTTTTCCCCTCCTTACTGCATCACGTATCTATTAACAACCTCCGGAGCGTTTGTGACTCACATCCGTCTACACTAACAAACATCCACCAAGTTATGAGTGTTTGCTTTGTGCGGCACGAGAACCTGTCTATGAGGGATTTCACAGTGTGAGTCATGGACGTCATTCAACTGTTTGTTACCAGTGTGGTTTTAATTGATTGGTTGTCATGTCGTCTCAATTGTTACACACTGCATTATCCCCCTGTGATAATTTTCTCACCGTTAAGGAATTTTTATGTTACGCTTCAGTAGAGGATATGCTAGTCTGATGTGGCCTGAGTGAATCTGTTAATCATCTAAAGAGAACATCTATGGAGAACAGATGTTCTATTTAAGCCATTATACTATTGTATTGGCGTTGATGTTTTTTATATTCACATTTAACTTTATAAGTTATAGTTTTTCTGACTCAGATTTGTGTCATTTCTGCCTGAAGGAGAGCCTGAGTGGCCATACCTGCGGTTATCCCAGCAAGCCGGTTTCCACGCAGATCAGGGGGAGGCAGGTGGTTTTCATCTAGTCGGCGGCTTTCTGCTGTTCGCTACGGTGGATACAAGAATGCTTCCATAAACAAACGAACACGAGACCAAACAAAAGAGGCTGTCGGAACGAGAGTTGGTGACTGGACTTTTTGTTTCTGGAAACATCTGTGGAGGGTAGGGGGGAGGTAGTGCTAGTGGTGGTGGTGGGGGGGGGGGGGGGGGGAGGTTACATCATACCACTGGGCAGCGTGGTCCTAAATCTGTTCCTCATAAGACGTATTAGCTGGTTCTCCGTTAATAACATGAGCTGTTATAGCTCAGCAGCAATATCGCTGATCAGTGAGATGAGATTGAGCCGGCTAAACGAGAACAGCGTGTCTGTCTCTCTGCCAGTGTTGGGTCAGAAAACCTCTCTCGTTGCTCACCCCGACATCCTGCTGCCCGTGCGGGGATGTCGTCAGCAGAGCACTTCTGTATCTGGATAAACAAACACAACGTGTTCAAAGCTGTGCGTCACACCGTCTGTTAAAGAGCGGGGAATTACAGGCCAGCACTCCAAATGTATGGGGTTAAATACAGATACCGCATATACTACGGAGTAGCTCTGTAATGTCTGGGTCTTATGATGGATGCCGCTTCCTAACGATCCTCATTTCTTTGGTGATCGGTAACACGTGTAACAACATTCACAGTGGATGAAGAAACTGTGCGGTAATGGGTTGGACCACTTTGCAGAAAACTCCTGTGGAATCATCACAACATCATTCTACCGAGCATAATTCCTTGCGTGCGTGTGCTTGTGTATGTGTACGCGAGAGCAAATGAGAAAGTTATCCATCACAGTACTGCATTGCCTGCCGTGCAACCTTCACATTACAAAATCAATGTCTGTCTTTCTCACTCTCTCTGGACATAGCATGTCCAAGTTCCCCGGTAGGGCCTTCCAGTCCATGCATAGAAGGGTTTTAAGAGGGGAACTGTACTGTTTCACAGAAGCTGCTATGTCACTGAAGTGTAAAGGTCATGCATGCAGCTTTCCAGACCCAAGTGTCCGAGTGCTCTTAACACCAGCGGAAAAGCCCCCAGCATGCAACTCCACACACCCTGACTGCCAAAAAACAAATCCAGAGACCTGCAGGGGCAGGGAATCATCTGCAGTGGACGATTTCTGCACTGCTTCTGGAACCTAGGTTAATATAACCTTAAACAAATAATAAAAGTGCCATTTTACTTTGTGTACTGTTCCTTTAACAAGTGCAGCGGTAATAGACGGTCTGTGTAACCATAGCACCGTTTTCTAGAAAGATTGAACTGTAGCTAATAAGACGAGCATCTGGGAAGTTGCAGCGAGTGACCTTCTTTCTACCTTGCCGGTTTATGTTATTTTTATTTGAGTTTGAACGAGGATTTGGGGAGTTAAAACTATTTCTCCCAGTGTAAATTAGCTTGCTATCTTTATTTTGCAAGCTCAACCGACATGGTTAAGTTAGCCTTGTTAGTAAAGTGACGTGAACGGCGCCACTATTTTAAAGTGCGGTTCCGATTAAATGAACAATGAACCTGTATCTAGTTGCTAGTCTTCCTCGAGTACTTCATTTATGTTACGAAATATGTAAGACTGAAATATTTGCATGTATATTGCACTGTTGTACGACAGGCCAGGTTGGTCAGGATCGCTTGGTGTGTGCACACCGAAGCTGGAAAAACAAGATGGCGAGCCACCCATAGGAGGAATGATGTAGGACTTCCGTATTTTGTTGCAAACCGCAGTGGAATTTAATCGGACTTGTAAAAGACTGATTACAAATGGACTGATTACACACGGTTTGAAAATTGAGTTTATTGAACGTGTATATATATATATATATATATATATATATATATATATATATATATATATATATAAAAATAAATATATATATTGGTTTGTGGAATTTAGAACTTTTTGAATTTTGCTTTGATACTGTAACTACATGTATTTTCTTTTTCCCATTTATTTTGTGCCGAATTCGTAATGCAAAAAGGGGTTGTGTTTCTGTACAGTCTAAATTTAGCTTATGTACTGGTTATGTAAACAAATGAGAAAGTAGAACTAAAGTCTTAAAGAGGCCTAACTGAGATAAAGCGAGAACTAAGGTCTGAGTCAGCTCCAAGAGGAACGAGAAGGTGATAACAATTTAAAGAATCTTAAGTTGAAGATTTCCTCTTGAACAAATAGGTTTAAATCAAGTGAGGTGAAATAGGGAGAAATACTCATAACATAAAATTTGGTTTTATGTTAGATGGTTTCAAGCGATTTACGTGCAAAAATCTGTGTGTGCATGAAATATGTGATTTGGTACCAATTTATGAGTATGTCCACTGCTAACTGTTCTTTGTAAATAAGTTGGCGGTTCAAACTTATCCCTTAGTCTGTGGTCTGTTATTCCTGATTTATAGTTATAAACTGCTCATCCGAACCTAGACTCTGGTCCTAGCTATCTGTAAATACTTACAGTGCTACACTTTGGTCTCGGAAATGATCATTTCTGTGGCGGGGAGGAGTCTGCTGGGCACATATTTTTAGACTGCCCCACACTCATGGTTCATTTTCAGCTTTTGCTGATCATACCTCAACCGTTCAATGTCACTTTTGACAAATGCGTGTTTGTTTACAATGCAGAATGTGCCCAAGCAGAGTGTTTTAAAGTAGAACTGATCAACGGGGGAAAACAGGGAGGCAGAAACTGACCATTACTGGTCCATCTGAAGCGGTGATGCGGTTACACTTCCTGTTTAGCTCTAGGCTGAAACTGGAATTTACATATTATGTGCTGATCAATGATTTACCTGAATTCAGAACTATGCTGTGCATACAGAATCGCTGCTGTTCTGGAGATTGGTCATTAAAAGTGGGTCATTAATATTCCAGCATACTACTTGGATTGCTCCTGTTTGCCATTTCTTTCTTATGTTTTCTTCTTTTTTTTGGGGATGTAGCTGACAACTTGAAAGTTGCCTATAGGAGTGCTGCTCTGAAACTGATTAAGAGATAGCAGATTTTCAAAGCCTCTTTCTCCCTCACTCGTTCTTCCAATTCCTTTCTCCTTTCCTTGCTCACTTTATCTCCCTCTATTGAATCATTTTCTGATGTATCGAATTTCTATTTCTGTGTAGAAAGAGGCGAGTCCTCAATTTTGCTTTATTATCAACAATATCGCACACACTTTGCTCGAAATGACACTAGTTAAATTTCCGTAGCCATTAGCTTCCTGGCTCACATATACGGTATCTCATTCGCCATCGCACTCCCATATGTACCCTAATGGCTCTCTCCACTCTCCCAATGGGGAACGAATGCATTTCAGGCTGAACACCACCCTGAAGATAAAGCCCATCTCAGACACAGGCCTCTCTGTTTTATCAACCCAGTTCTGCAATTCCAAACTGGGCCTCTAAAATAAGACATACCTGCCGTATGAACCTTCATCTTTCATAACACGAAGACTCTCCCCTCCATACACCACCCAAACGCGAGGTGTTTTTCAGGTTTGGAACTGCTTGGTGACAAAATATTTTCCTGGGCCGTTTTGTTTTTAAACAACTGAGAGAAGCTTTTGTTGTGGTTTACATGTCAATCAGTTTGGAGCACTTTGGGCCTCGTAAACTGTGCTGTTTACAGGGTGCCTGTGCATTGTGTCACAAAGATATAGTGGTGCTGTAAACCTAAAACCGCCAGTAAATGAATTAACCTTTTTAGCGACTAACTGCCGTGCAAGCAGTATGTATTTTATGTGTTTTCCATGGACAGAGATGCGTAGAGATAGCGGGATGACTGGCTTTGCACCAGGCCCATAGGCAGTTGTAATGGGACACTGAAGAATTTAGGACGATAAACCCAATCAGAAGTGTTTGAAAGGGTGTGCATGTGGATCAGGACTGTGGATGGTCCTCAGGATGTGTGGATGTGCTGGGATCAGTAACAGCTTTAGAAGAATGTGTGAACTTGGGGATAAGTGGCATGCTTGGATATGCCGGAACGTGGAGGGGTGTTGTTTTTTTTTGGGGGGGGGCGGGGGCGCTGGAACACCATGGCTGTGGCTCCTTGGGATTTCAGGCTCAAAGAAAAAGGGAAAAAGTAAAAGATTAGTGGGAATCAATCTTTATCTTTACATCTTGCATCATTATTTTGGTCGGACATTATTTTGTTTTTCCAGTTACATTACGCATAAACGTTTAGTGTCATGTCATGTAGTTGCATTATTTTTGGAAACTGGCACTGAAAGATGAGTATATGTGGATTATTCATGAGAAATAACTGCCTATATAACTATGGGACGCCAGTGGGGCAGCTGACTGGCATTAGAGAAACATTTTGACTGTCTATCAGAAAGTCAGGACCTCTCATTATTTTTCCCAGCACATATACTCTAGCTCTTTATTTGAACACAGCACTGAAGCAGTCACCACAGATCATCCCTCAGTTTCTGCGTTTAACATCTGTGTTTAAAAACCGAGAAGACTCTGCCCCTAGACGGGTGTGTTTGACTACCACGTACACGATCAGCAGAGAGAATCCCTCCATCTCCCCACTTGTTCTCTCTTACTCTTTCTCTCACCCTACCTTCTTTACCTCTATCTGTACTTCTCTTTCTCTCCTTCTTTTGCTCCCTCTCTCTCTCTCTCTCCGCCTGCCGCCCGCTCCCGGGCCCTTCCCCGCGGCAGGTCTTCTGCTGCTCAAACTTTCGCTCGCGCTGTCAGCGGCCCTCGCCGTCTCCCTGACACAAATTGCTTTAATTGGGGAGAAGTCAAGTGGTCGTGCGGGGCGAACGCTGCTCCCATAGCCTCCGAGGTCGATATTGTGGGTAAACAAGAGAGAGGACTACCAAAGAGCGGGTCAGCCCTCGCTCACACGGGACACGCACTCACGCAGCAAGCCCACCGGGAACTGATGGATTCGAGCGCCTATTCGAGGTGACAGAGAGATACAGCTCATTTCCATTCCGGCATTAGCTCACCGCCGTCTCATTGCCCTTTCTTGTGCCTGTGTGGCTCGGCCCTGACACGGAGAGATCAGAGGGGTACAAACAGCCCGTAATGGGGTTGCATGTTAGCGAGGGCGAGGCCAGGACCTGTTGGGTATGGCTTCCATTATCAGCCGGTCTCACGGCCCCGCCGGGGGATCAGGATCTCAGAGGATCGGCAGGCGAAGAGCTCAAAGTGCGTGCCGTTCCACGGTCCAGGTTTTGGCATAAACTTCACTCAGAACAGATTTTGTCCTCAACGGCCACATTTGGCTGGAAAGCCCTGCCATGATTGTGCTTTCTCACTCCCTCGTATTTCTCACTCCCTCGTATGATGAGGTCATCACATGGCATTTCCGGAGGAGGTGACGGGTGCGGGCAGGACTCTTCCCACGGCGTGAAGACGATTCCGAACGCATTCCCAAACCTGTGCGGCGTGAGGAGGAAGCAGAGGCACACCGAGGGGGAAGCTAATGTAGCGTTTCGCCCTGTGGTGTCTCGTGCAGCCACATGGACACAGCTGGGCTCCCAGGTTGATTTTGGCCTTTGCCTATCAGCACTCCGTACACCCGTTTGAATTGGACGGCATCAATGTGCAGGAACAGGCCGTGCAGACTGTTTGATTTGGCCAAACAGGGCAATCGAATGAAAACACATGCAGACTAAACACAAGAAATTTGTCAGTACCAGGTATTTTTGTTGGCCGCAAAAATACCTAAACTGCAAAAGGCATTCCGAAAAGATCTGAAATTTTATTAAAAGTTGTAATCAAATAAATACTAATACGGATACATCCCTTCAAGGATCATTTGACTACAGGGAACATGCTCTCTGACCAGCAGGAGTTGACTGCATACGAATGGCCTAATCCCACTGTCCTCTGGCGGATTTTGTATTTTAGATCAGCATGCCCTTCCTGGCACACAGATAGAGAGGAGGCATGAATGGCAGCTTCTGAAAGAGAGGGAAAATACTCCTTCCGTCATTATCGCATTTACTGCTCAGGAAAGATAAATGGATGCATTTAGCACTCTCGCAGATTTAATTACTGCCCATAATCTAGAATAGAAGTATTGTGAGCTTGGGAGCTAGTTGATTGATTGGAGTAAATCTGGACAATGAGCTCGGACTTGCTATGCGTGGGGGGAGAGGGGGAGGGGGGGATAAAGACCCTCAGAAGAACCGATTGTTGGTTGGGTTTCATTAATTGACAGAAGAGCGGCCAAGGTTGCTGAATGCCTCATTGGTTTTTGAGCATAATTAATCTATTGTCCAGAGAGGGTGATTTCTGGCGGGTTTTTTTGGTCACAATATAATGGCGGATACACTTACTTCTGGTCTGGTACATGGATATGTTCTTCTCTTGTTTTCCACAACTTTCTATCGACATAACAGTTTGGACAAAGTACAGAGAACGTTCCGTTCTAATTTCCTCTCCACATAATAACAGGGGTTGCATGACCCCACAAATATTGTAACTAATATTGCTGCATAATTATTAGCCCCATTTTCTTCATGGGAAAAGCTCAGTCTACAATGTCGGGTCCATAATTCTCATAGTCCCCTGCCCCCATTGTTTCTTTAGCCATCACAATATTTGGTTACATGAGAGGATAATTAATCTTGTTTAAAAAGTCAGTGTACAAGATTTGTTTGCTTTATAGGGAGCTGAAAGAAATTAAAAGATTTGCAAATAAACAAGAAGCATTTTTGCTGGACTGCATCGTTCAGAGAGGCCAGCCTAATTTTGGGGGATGACTTTTCCCACACAGACCTGCAGAGCCAAGGAGAGGAAAGGCTGGGTTCAACGCATCCTGTTTTGCGTGTACGGAGGAATGCACGCTAACCTTTTTAAAACGCTTTTTAAGCACTCTCTCGTGTTACTGAGGCTCTACTCTGGATGTGCCCTCCAGCTCCTGTAATTGGTTTATATTTCCCGTCATTTGAAAGCCTGGCTCGAGTTTAACAGCTTGGTTTGTCAGGGTACAAGAGCCCAGAAACCAATTATTGCCACTCAAAGCAATCACCTGAAGACCGACAGGCTTATCTTATTACATCAACTGCAGTATTAGATATCAAGGGTCATGGCGATCAAAGCAGTTTCCCCGTCAAAATGAAAACGATTTCTGAAGCACAAAATGTTAGCATGTCTATTTTGGGAGGCGTAATAAATGGACCATCAGTGACTTGTATTTAGCATTGTGTTGGCTTTAGCACTCGACCAGATATATTTTCCATAACTGTGAAGCTTTGTTCGGTTAAATAGAATTACCTGAGAATTTATTTCAGGTAGCATCAAGGTTACCTCTTGACCCCTGCAGAACAGAGAAACATGTTTTAGTCCTTTGCTATCTGAGGGGCTGGGCGTGCACAGGAGGGGATGTTGTATTGCATGGAATGGACTTTATCATAAGCCTCTCTCATCCAACATTTCATAGAGATGTCGCAGTACAGCTCCTGATTGAAAGGGTGCAGCTTATGTTCCAACTGCGAGGACGGCCCTGGTCGGATGGACAGAAGATGGACGCCAGTCACACCAGATATTTTACAAACACTGTCAATGCTCAGAGTCTCAGCCTCTAAGGGACTCTAAGGACTTAGAACAAGATGTGAAAATGTCCCCCCCGCCAACTTAAATAACATAAAACATAAAATAGCATTTTTAAAAATCTGTAAAACATTTCACCAGCCTCATGATCAATAATCATTCTCAGCTTGATGCTTTTCAACTGATCCATCTAATCTATGCTGGTGGTTTATGAAAACCCGCTAATGGTAGTCTGTTCAATTGCGATGAGAACCATATCCCAACCCACAAATCTTGCTAAATCATTTTGTTTAACTTCACCATACATATTACACCATATCCAATTACTCCTGCTATCATTCCTATGATATTTTGCATGCACGGTATGAGTGGAAAAATTGACATGTTTTCTCCTTGGAGTTTTTCCTTGTGTTTTTCTCCAACAAGCAGAGCATTTCTTTACCTCAGGGTGTTTGGCATTTTCAGTCATAATTCCACTGCGCTTCAGATTTAAAGTCAATAATCAGACTTTTATAAGATGTCTGTCCAACAAGCAGATAAACAGTGCAGCTATGGCATAATAATCTATGGCATATGTATAGTAAATGATAAAGCAATAAAAAGGGAAAACTTGACCTGTGGCTCAAAGTGTAACGGATTAAGTTATGACAGACTCACTTTTAAAAAATAGCATGCAAAGAAGCTTTTTATTGGAGAAAATGTACATTTTACAAGAATGTGTATTCATCTTAACAGGATTGAACACTAATTTCCTTAATTGTCTGCCAAATTCAATTTTTATTAATAGCATTTTAACAATAAATATAATTCCCTTAATTCTGAAACCCAGCCTTCTTCTTGGTACATATTAGCCTACTCGTGGTTCAGTCAAAGTGATAAATTCATAGAAAACAATATTGTTTTAGCTCCCATTCTGCTTCTTTGGCATTCCTAAATCAATTATTTCCTACAAAATATACAGAGGGTTGAAAACATAATTTAATTTTATGAGGATTGAAGGATTACACAGGCAATGATTTGCATTTTGGATTCATTACCTTGTGAGTTTGATGAGAAAAATACACTATTAAAATAAAATAAAATGAAATAAATAAAACCGTTTTATATGCAGGGTTCATGGCTCAAAGCAAGACCTATTTTTGAAACTTGTTGTCACCATTTCAAATGTTTTGTCAAGTGATGAGAGAGGATCAGAACAGCAGGTACAAAGATTCTTAATAAATGCTAATCATATTAAAAGTATTATCATAAGATTTAGTGTTCCAATGAAATCAGGGTGTAATGAATAAGGCATAACCTAAGCTTAACGCAGATAAGCTACATTTTCATATTGCGAAAATAACCTGTTATCGTAAACCTATAAGCTGAGAATGATGTCGTCTTTTATGAAGAGAACATTGCTGCTTTTATCCACCCATGGTACAACTGATTCTGAAAAAATAGTCAAAGAGCAATTCAGTTACAAAATGTACATTTCAATGTATCCTGCAGATACACCATGCATGGACAATGGATGGGAATAAAAGCACCTCGAGACCTTTTGAAATCGGTGTTTGGAAATGGCCGTATTTTGGCGCGTCGTTAAAGTGAGTCATTAAGCTGACCTCACAGTGACGAGTGGGCTCTGACAGTGCTCAGATCCGTATCTCTTTGAACAACAGCAGAATATCGAGGTTCATCCGGGGGGGTGCCCCCAGTAAATTATAACTTGGGAAATGGGGTGGGGGGGGGGGGGGTGTAATTCTATGAAGTTTTACTCTCTCCTGAGTTGGGCTAATGCTCCTGCAGTATATCTGTCACATGACGGTTTTTCCGAGACACTGACAATCAAAAGGCGAGCAGTAGTGGGGGAGGGTTGTTTGTGACTCAGTGGGTCACAGGTTGGAACCCGGGGGACTGTGTGAAAAGTGTGTGATAGATAGATAGCCAGTTCTGTTAAAAGAGAGGCCCGGAGAGAGTGAAGACCTTCTGGGAAGTGTATGGTGAACTTACACTCTCCCTCGGTAACGTCTGTAACGTCACCCTTGTGCGTATGGTACGCTCACGCGTACACCAGACAATAGATGATCCATAGTTCACCGGCTGCTTGTCACGCTGTGACTTATAGCAAGCTAGCAGCTGCTCCTACAAAACACAGCAACCGACACGCCAGAACCTCCGCCTTTGACACGACCTAGCTTTGTTCGCCTTCACAAAGGTCTTACAGCACATTGGAATATGAATTAGCAAATCCAAAACTATCTACATATCTGATGTCTCCGTAAATTGGGAGAGAAGGCGATCGAGAAAGAGTGCTGAGGAGAACGTTTGGGGATGAGCGATGCTTCACAAAGGAAAATGCTTGAAATAGAAAGATGAGATTCTTACAAACAAATGCTAAGTAAATACCTTTTGTTTAGGTTTTATTTATGTGATGGTGATAGTGGCATATGTCTCCAAAAGTCGCAGAAACCTGTATAAAGTAAGACTATAGATAATGATCTATTGATAGTGTATTATCTATATCTTATTCGAAAGTTAACACCCTAACACATACACATTTTTCACAGAGGCAGGTTGTGGGTTGTTTTACAGAGAGTGAGGCCAGGTGCTTCAGTGTTAGCCTGTCTAAGGTCGCCCTCATACCAAACAAGACTCTGAAACACTGGTGTTTCATTGGCAGTTATATTTTGTTATTCGTTATGCATCATACATACGTGATGATTGTATCCATGTTAACTTAAATGAATTATTTTTTTATATTCTTGCAAAGCCGTGTAAGAACAATGGTATGTGCACTTAGCTGTGAAAGCCTCTCCTTTGTGAGATGGACAATAAAACGCTGCCTTGCTGTTATGAGGCTGAAACACGTAGGGACTCGGGAAGGCCTCCGTCGAGCGAGGGACAGAGCTTGAGGCGAGCTGGAGACTAAACATCCTTCATCATGTTTAGAAAAAAGAAACTCTCCGTCTTTGCCTTCGCCACATCACAGAGTCAAATTACAAATGCTCCGAACATGTCAAGTGTTTGCAATGAGTGGCTTCTGTAAGAGCTACAACTACATGTTTTAAAGGGCTGGTTTGACTCTGCTTCTGGAATGTGTCGTTCTGCTTATTCCAAACCCCTCTGTTAAGCTCAATTGCCGAGACCAATTATTCTAAATGAGAGCATTCAAGAGAAGTATGTAATATGCTTCCATGGGACTTTCAAGGACCTATTAAATTGCATATCTTACAATGAAACGCAATGAAAAGGAGGTCAACTCCCATCTCTGTGTGTTTTACAAACTGCGGTAACTGAATCTGTTAATTCATTAATTTGTAAACAGAACCGTTTGCTCAAAGCCTTCATAGGGCTGCGGGTGCCGTCAGACTTTGGCCCATTGTCAGGTTTAAAACCAGCTTGGTGAACACCCTGCTTTTTTTTTTTTACATCGAGCAGTCAGGCATAACTATTCCAATGCATAATTCATATCCTCACACCTCCGTCATGCAATTCCGAAAACAATAGGTGAGAAAGCGCAGAGAAAATAGTAATTAGCTGCCATTTTATTGTGTGAACTCCATCTGCACTTGAAAATAGAAGTGGGTAAAAACAGCGCAGCTGAGCGGTGATCTTCACAGGCCTGTTTGGCTGGCACTTCTGGTCTGTGAGGTAAGTGAAAATAGCTTTTCATTTCGTAAGATACAAAGGTTAGCCAAGCGAGAGCAGGCGCTCGGAGAGGAACGCTCGCAGTCTCACCTTCTACACCAATGCGCAAAATAAATAGGCTTTATTTTTGTGCTTTTCAAATGAAAGATTTGTTTTGGGGCATAACGAACTGGCAGATATAAACACATTAGTACAGATTGTGTGTACAATTTGTGCAGCTGTCTTAGCGTACATTATCAGGTTCTTGAATAAACTGGCCATGAACTAAATAGCAATATTGCACATAAGTGAAGAAATATTTTTCCCCCACCTGTCATCATTAAGGTCTGTGTATTCGTCCCGGATTATTGAAAGCTATAGAGAACTGCATGGCCTCCTTCTGAACTCCAGCAGAACCAACCCTGCCGGGCTTCACTATCTGGCACAGTGAACTTATATCAGTGCAAGTCACATTTCTCCATCCTGTTTAATCGTTCTCTTTCTCTCTGCCTCTCACAACCCACCCCCAAACACCTCTCCCCCCTCCCCAAACATGCTCACGCAACCAAAATGCACACACACAGACACACACACACACACAACGGTGTGGAGAGTCATTAGGTATGTGCCAGATGGTCCTCTGCTGGGAGGGAGCCCTGCCCTGTGTTTGTCAGACCTCCAGGACCCATAAAAACATGAACAAACAGCCTAATTGCATGTGCCAGGCAAGAGAGCCATCAGTTTCCACACAGCGGTAGGACAGCAACGCAGGGGCGCTGTGATACAGACACACATAGCAACGCAGGGGCGCCGTGATAGACACAGCGACGCAGGGGCCCTGTGATACAGACACACAGCAACACAGGGGCACTGTGATACAGACACACATAGCAACGCAGGGGCGCTGTGATACAGACACATAGCAACACAGAGGCACTGTGATACAGACACACATAGCAACGCAGGGGCACTGTGATACAGACACATAGCAACGCAGGGGCACTGTGATACAGACACACATAGCAACCCAGGGGCACTGTGATACAGACACACATAGCAACCCAGGGGCACTGTGATACAGACACACATAGCAACCCAGGGGCGCTGTGATACAGACACACATAGCAACCCAGGGGCGCCGTGATACAGACACACAGCAACGCAGGGGCGCTGTGATACAGACACACATAGCAACCCAGGGGCGCTGTGATACAGACACACATAGCAACCCAGGGGCGCCGTGATACAGACACACAGCAACGCAGGGGCGCTGTGATACAGACACACATAGCGACGCAGGGGCACTGTGATACAGACACACACAGCAACATCTCCATGCCCATTCATTAGCTTCTGACAGATGCACCCAATCAGAAAACACTGGAGCACATGGCACTAAAGGCCAAGTTATACTTTATCGCAAGAGTCTTACAGTTCAATAAAAACAACATATGCTCAACTGTGTGTTGCACAGCTCTGCAATGTGATTGGACAGCCAGAAATCCGTTATCATGGAGACTTTTTTTGGTCCAATTAATTTTTTTGGTTTTGACTGGTGTTGATAAATATGGAGGGGGTAGAGGAAACACTGCCATAATGAATAATAAAGTAATCATCTCTATGATGTAGAGAGGGATGTGGATAATGAAGTCGCTGAACTTGTTAGCCGCCAAAAATATTTGCCTGGCGTCATGCCTGTCTGCATGCAACACTTCTGCTTAACTGAAAGATGTTCACCTTGTGTTTTCCTGGTTCGCTTTATGTGAGTGATGGATCACCTTTTTTCTGTTTGTGTTTTTATTTTTCACAAATCAGGCTTAAGGCCTGCATTTATTTAATGGGGCAGCCTGTATCGTAGTGGTTAAAGTACATGACTGGGACCTGCAAGGTCGGTGATTCTATCCCCAGTGTAGCCACAATAAGATCCGCACAGCCTTTAGGCCCTTGAGCAAGGCCCTTAACCCTGCATTGCTCGAGGGGGTCTTTTGCTTAGCTTAACCTCCTAAGACCCGCACTCTTTTTTGGTATGCATTTTTAATTTCTCTTTGCTATTTGGGCTTATTGGGACCTGATAAGTAAAAAAAACTAAGCATCATCTTTTGACATGATGTAGTTTTTGAGAAAAATGATGTCCACATATGTGGACTCTCGGTCTTAAGAATTAAGTATTATGGTTGTACAGCCCAAAATGTGGAGTCCACGCATGTGTACGCCAGGTCTTAGGAGGTTAATGAACTGTAACTGGTTTTGGATAAAAGCGTCAGCCAAATAACATGTAATGTTCCTCCTTTGACTTCGACTGAAGTCTTAAATTTTTCACTCCAAATACTTTCTGTTTTGATGGTTTTAATTATTTGAAAGTTTAGCGATTGAATTGCATAAAACATGCACATGGAATTGAATATGAAGGGCAGCATGTTGATTTAATCCTGGGCAGGAGCACCACTGAAGCATCAGCACTGTTACAGAACAGGAGCCTTTCTCTGATCTACCATATGCTCAATGGTGAGAAAAAGAAGCTGTATGCACAGTGTTGAAAGCTCTGCTTTCTCAAACACTCATTGTGTTCTGGAGTCACTGAAAGCAAGGCAAACGTGTCAATAGCACCTTACTGCTTCAGATGCATTTTGTAAGCGTTGCAATGTGGTTGGCATCACCTTTTACTTTATCATGGTATTGCAATGTGGTTGACATCACCTCTGACAGCATCAGATCTTTGAGGTGACAGCATATTAACATCACCTTAAATCCAGTGTGTGTGAGCAAGGTAGACTCCCCCCCACCCCCCACCCTAACCCACCAGCGGTGACCTCACACCGCACGCTCGCTATAAAGGAATAAACCTGCTGCTCTCCCCGAGCGCACGCCGGCTTCCCCTGCACCCGCCGCATTATTTCTCCCCGGAGCGAGTAGCAGTCAGACAGCATTTATCTTGGCCTTCGCGTGTGGGCCTGCTGAAACTCCAGCGCGTGAGCGTGCGCGTGCGAACGTGCTCATTTACGAGGCGGCATTAAGACCGGAGACGATCGGTGTTAAATGGGCCGCGTCGGCGCGCGAGGACCCCGTCCGGGACTGGGGCCAAAGCTACGCTCTGTGCGCGCTGTGGAAACTCCCGACGGGATCACCGAAAGGAATGCTGCTGGGATGATACACCCCTCTGAGGTACCGGGACAGGTCTAGAGGGCACCGGTGTGTGTAACGACATCATGCTATGACCCCGTCTCCGCATAAACTCAACCGTGATAAAAGCAAACATCCCCCTTCATCACAGCTCCGATCAGTGTCACCGATGACCCCTCGGCCACATGATGAATGGAACATGTTAAAGGCCGTCTGCATCTTATGTTTTATGCAGCAGCCTTGGCTTGGTTGCTCCTGCTTTTAGAAAAGTGATATGCTAAGTGGTATGTTTTAAATTGCAATATACGCTCAGTGATCGCTTTATTAGGTAGACCTGTACACCAGCTTGTTAATGCAAATATTTAATCAGCCGATCATGTGGCAGCCACTAAATGCATAAAAACATGCAGACGTGGTCAAGAGGTTCAAATGTTTTTTCAGACAAAATGTCAGAATGGGCAAGAAATGTGATCTAAGACCATGGAATGATTGTTGGTGCCAGACAGGGTGGTTTGAGTATCTCAGAAATTGCTGATCTCCTGGGATTTCCACTCACAACAATCTCTAGGGTTTGCAGATAATGGTGCGAAAAACAAAAAAACATCCAGTGAGCAGCAGTTCTGTGGCGGAAACCCTTTATTAATGAGAGAGGAGAATGACCAGACTGGTCAAAGCTGGCAGGAAGGTGACAGTAATGCAAATACCCACACATTACAACAATGGTATGCAGAAGAGCATCTCTGAACATACAATGCGTCAAACCTCTAAGTGGATAGGTTACAACAGCAGAAGAAGTCTAAAAATTAAGTCTAATAAACATGTAATAAAGTGCTCACTGAGTGTATATACACTGTACACACATACATGGTCAATCACAATGTAGCATATGTGTCATATCCATGCATCCTGCATCCTGTAGCTGTTATGTTTCTAACCGTGTTTCTTTCTGGACGTGCCCGTGCCTGTTTTTCCTCCTTTGTCTCAGAACGGAAAATGAAACGTCCATAGAGGCAGGGCAGTTCAAATTAGAATACTCCCACAGCTCCTCAGACTCAGGAGCT
The DNA here is from genome assembly GCF_963514075.1 of Conger conger. Lineage (NCBI taxonomy): Eukaryota > Metazoa > Chordata > Actinopteri > Anguilliformes > Congridae > Conger > Conger conger. The sequence goes on along the minus strand of NC_083776.1, from coordinate 8,760,327 downwards.
GTTTTACTTCCATCTGCGACACAACACCTTCAGCCTATTTACACCTCTGCAGGGTGTGTGTGTGTGTTTCCATGTGCTGTATGTGAATGTGCCTACACATGTGCTTTGGTGTGTGTGAGTGTGTATCTGTATAAAATAACAGCATTATAGTTTTCTAGATCATGTATCATTCTATATGCATTGGGAATCAATGATTCAGGATTCAGTTTTCGACATCATCTTTTGCCAGTCTGAATCCTTCACGATTTTCATTCGATACATACTTCATGCGTCTCCATATTGAGTTCACAGTACCGGCATTCTCTCTCTTTGGCACCCGGCACGGCCGTGTATTTGGATTTGGATACCACCGTATTGACAGTAGTGCAGTGAAAGCAGCTGTCCTGGCAGATCCGGGATTCTGAAAAAGCAGGCAGCAGTTTACTCTCACCTTGAGTGAGTGGACACTGGCCAGATCCCAGATGGCCACAGACAGGGTGTGAAGGAGACGGAGAGAGGGAGAAAGAGGAGGAGAAAGAAGGAGAGGAGAGAGGAGGGTGAGAGGAAGCAAGAGAAGAGGGTGATTGTAGGAAAGAGAGAGAAAGCAGACGGGGGGAGAGAAAGAGGGTGATAGCAGAAAGGACAGAGAGAAAGAATATGAGAAGAGGGTGATTGTAGGAAAGAGAGAGAAAGCAGACGGGGAGAGAAAGAGGGTGATAGCAGAAAGGACAGACAGAGAAAGAATATGAGAAGAGGGTGATTGTAGGAAAGAGAGAGAAAGCAGACAGGGGGAGAGAAAGAGGGTGATAGCAGAAAGGACAGACAGAGAAAGAATATGAGGAATATGAGGAAGGGAGGAATAACATTTCACGCACACCTCTGAGCTAGAGACGTGCTTCCCATCCTTCACTGCGTCCCTTTTGTTGATGTTCCGTTTCTTTCAGGGAGGCAGGCTCACGTATATCTGGCAGACAAATGGCACAACGATAGCGCAGTATTTACGCAAGAGTCCGTCCTCGGAGGGGGAGAAGGGCGACGGACGGAAACGAGGCGCGCGGTAAACGAGAGAGCGAGGGAGGAGAGGAGCGCGGGGGGAGCGCGGACCACACCTGGCCGGCGTCGCAGGGGGAGGCTGATTTACACGGTGACGGTGACGCGCCCGAACAGCGGAGGGGCACGCCGTGTAAACACCGCGCTGGCCACGCCGCCTGGGCTAACCGCGCAGGAAGGTTACGGACCCCACCTTTGGCACTGCCTCGTGTTGCCCACGCCGCAGTCTAGCTCAGCGCGACCAATAATCTCACAAGAACATTCCCTGATACGGTAGCCAACAGAAAGAGCATTCGGAGTAAGCCTTTATTTATTTTTTTCCCGCAAACGGGTACAGACTCGGTGTCCCGCCGAACGACATCGCGGCGTGAACTGTCCTCCATTGTCCGAAACTAAGTGAACGATCTTATTTCGCCCGCCGGTTTCACGCACGGAGAAGGAAGAACAGCCAATGCGCACGCAGGAAACGGCACTAATGGACCAATGGAGCGGCTGTTTGATTGCGCGGCTGATAGACCCGGGGCCCGTGATGCCTCATGTCTTGGTGTATTTACTGCGGCGCTGAACGTGCGGCCTTATCTCCGGCGCGCCGCGGTTGCACGCTGGTGGTGGTGGTAATGGGATCAGCTGCACCAGCTCCTCCTGCAGAACTGGGACTCAGATGGCGTGTTTGGCCAGCCCGGGGCGTCCAGGCTGTTTCTAAAAGAGGAGGACTCTGGGGGATTTCACGATGAAGGCCAGCGTCTCCCTCTTGCTGGTTTTCTTATTACTTGGTTCCTCCCTCACAGTTGGCCCGCTATGGCCAGAAGCAGACAAACAAAAAAAAATAAAAATAAAAATAAATAAATAAAAGCTCTCCCAGGGGGAACAGTAAGCCTGTCTTCTGTCTGGTTCTGACTGTAAGGGCTTTTGGAGGAGAGATGGTGAGACAGATGGAGCACAGGGAAGTCAGGTGGTCTGGGCTAAAAACCTGGAGGTGGGTCTCTGTGCTGGCACACTGGGCCTTGAGGAGGGTCATCTTCCTGCAAGGCAGAGAGATTTGTATCAAGCCTAAACTTAACAACAGAAGAGCATGACACCGTGCAATGTTTGTACACTAAGCAACTGAGGTTTACCACAAAAAAAAACAATTTATTTTTGCTCTAGCGTCTTCTTATTGCTTTCCAGAGCATTTGTAGGAGAACAATTCCTAACCCCTAGCATCTCTCTGCATCATCCTCCAGCCTTTGGGCATGAGTTCAATTTGGATCCAGTCTGAGACTGCGATTGCAATTTTAGCAAGCTACAGAAATACATTTTCACACGAATCAATTTCGGGTGGTGAAATTTTTCACAGAAAGACAATTTGGTTTCGGTTGGGAATTCAGCAATGGAGAGCGTTGGCTGCCTGCTCTGACCTTGAACTCCTCTGTATGAGACACACTCTCCAACTGAGCAATATCAATGACACTACCGGCTACCAGGGCTGCAGCTAAGGGCAAGGCACAGTTAGGATAATCCATCACAAATTTAATGGACAACGCTATTGTGCCGTTAGAGTTTATTTAGCCACTATCGCTCAACAGTCCGTGTGTCCTATCATTAAGGAGAAGAATAACTCGTCGTTGTCACTCTGGTGAAATGGATGTGGTCATTATCAGCATGCACCTGCTGTCTGTGGTGAGTGTCAGTCCCCCGACCCATCCCCCCCCCCAAACCGGCCTCCACGTGTCCACTGTCCGTGAAGGGCAGGAGACCGGACCCGGTGGCCCCGGGTCAGCAGCAGAGGTGCGGGGGAAATGGCGTCGGCTTGCTAGCCGCGGAGGGTTCCCCATTCATCACTCGGATGACCTGAGGGCACTGTGATTACCTCTCTTTCGCATCGCACAGGCAAACCAGCGGCACAACGTGTGAGGGTCACCCTCCAGCCGCTGCCTGGACTAAGGGCCTAACTCTTCACCCAACAAGCCTGTTATTACGCACATCCTACCAAGGCCAATGTAGTTACTGTAGTTGTGCACAAGAGTTATGCTCAAGGGGTCACACTTCAATAACGGGGACACTACAGCAATAATGTAAGGTAATGTAAACTGTTTAATGACTAAAAATGTAATGCAACGACACGACGGTCTAAGATCATAAGATAAATAGTAAAAGATCATAAGGTAAATATTTCAAGTGAATTATATACATGAGGGAGTTAAGTAACCAAACTTTAATCTGCTTATGTCATGGAGTGCATTGGATATGGTCTGGCTCTGAAACAGCCTGTGATTCAAATTTCTCAGCAGGTTCTGAGTGCTTATACTCTCCCAGGGTTCAGACCACAGATCTTCCACATCGCAAAGCCAGGGTTCCCGGGATTCATTTCTGCAAAATTCATATGCTCGCCATACTGAATCGTATCTCTGTTTTACACTGGACTGATGCTGGTCAAAAGACAGGTCAGTTTAGTTATTGAATTTTGTTAGTGATTGGCTGGCAGTATCGCCTACACACAGATATGCACATGTGGTTTGTACACACAGGCAAATTCTGACCGCCTACACGTCACTGCAGAAGTCAAGCTTTGTCATGCCAGGGAATGTTTTCCAATCTTCATCAATCTAGTCTTGATCATCACATGCCCACCGTAGCCTCATCTTCCTGTTGCCTTCGCTAGAGTGCATCACAGTGTGGGTTTTACCCTGCTGTAGCCCGTCCGTTTCAAGGTGCGACACATTGTACATTGAGAAATGCCAGTAATTCTGAGTACCAGCAATGTAAGCAGCTTTTATTTCTACGACTATGGCCTTTCCGTTAGCTGGTACAAGTCTGCCCGCTCTCCTCTCTGACCTCTCGCATTAACGCGGCGTTTTCGCCTTCAGAAGCGCTGCTCGCTCGATGCTTTTGTCTTCGCTCAGCAGCTTTTCTCTTTAACGGGACACTTGGTGGAAGAGCAGGTCCCTTCTGCTCCGGAGGGTAAAAGAGAGATTGATGTCAGCAGCAATGATAAATCTCCCTGCATCTGCAAGATTGGGGTGTCCTTGGGCTCCAAGCTCTGCCATATGTTGTAAAGGACAAAGGATCAGGAGAATGGTAAGCATCTTCATCCCAGTTGTTTCCTTGGAGCGATAGGATCAGTGGTGCCCGCGGGTGCATTGTCTGAGACCGCAATGATGTAGAACTGGAGCAAGAGGAGTCAATGGGTAGTTAAGTACTGCTACCATGCCTGTAAAATTACAGCCCACTGTTAATTAAGACTGCTTAATGCCCACAAGAAAGTGACGGTCCAATTACTCCTGAATCTTTCGCTCTCAAAGGCTGAATGGATTTGCATTTGCACACTGGTTGACGCTGAATGGGAATGAGAAACATATGAATGCGTTGGGGAACAAGGTCCTCTATTTTCAGTCTCAGGAAATATCTTAGGGGCATTCTGTTCCCCTCCAGACGCATCAGTATATAAATCAAAGTGGGATGAATTCGGGGCTGAAACAATATTTTCGGTCGGGCTGTCACGGGAGTAAACTGTATTTCGTGCGCCCGGATGACCTGCAGCTGCGAGACTCAGGAACAGGAAGCGACGTCCGGGCCGGGCTCGGCTCTGCCCGCATAAGGCTTTGAAGAGGGCTGCGTTCCCGCGGATCCGCCGCTGATTGATTTGGACCTGCGACAGATCGGCACTAATGCACTCCCACCCCCACCCCCCCTACCCCAGCGCTCTGTGCATCCATCCCTCCACACTCACCCCGGAGAGTGGGAAGGACGTCCCCCCGTCAAAACAAAGCCCGGGAAGTCGCACTCGACGTTTCTCCCGCGACTCGGGCTCTCCAAAGCAAACAGAGACGCCGAGGGGCCGCAATCCGCTCCCCTCTGCGACCGCGGGGGCCCCGGCCCTCCGAAAACGCGCAATCCCAGGCTCCCTGCCCGGGCTCTCAGCCCAGGGACATCACGGGCTGATAGAAATCAGGAAGCCTCAGGTTCAATCCCCCTCACTTTCCCTGTGTATATCCACAGTAACTCAATTACCTTTGTTCTCCTCGGTTGCATAATAAGTAATAGCAGCCTCAACAAGTTAATGGACTGGGGCCAGTAAACACAGTGTTTAAGAAGCTCGCAAGCTGCCATGGCTTTGAAGGATGATAGATTGTCTGAATTAAGTGAGTTAAGTAAGTTTCCCTCCAAATTTACCTCGGTCCCCCTTGAGATGCCAGCCACTCTCTGTGAGGATCTGGGAACATGTGCCACATTCACAGATTTAATCCAATTGAATTCGGGAAGGCCGGACTTGCTTCTCGTTGTGCTTCTGCAACAGCCGTTATTGGAATAAAGAGCGCGTTCAAATGAAAGGCCTTGTGAGTCATTGGGGCACGGGCGTCAGTACTAGTTTTTTCCCCCCACCCTCCCTCCCCAAAAGATCTGCCGCGGTCTCCCTGACGGAGCCAAGGGGAATGTGAGATCTACTGTGGGGTTTGTTTGCGCTCATATTCACATTTGACGCACATTAACCTTCCCCTCTGCGTTTCAGTTCGCCTTTCCAACTCCCTCATATTTTTAAAAATGTTTTTATATTTTCGTGATAACCTTTTTTAATTTCCAATTTTTCAAGTCGATACAGAGAAACTGTTTGTGTTAGCCCAACAGACCTTATGAGACAGAAACGGATAAACTTCCCTCTGAGTTGATTTAACCCTGAACACTTTACTGTGTATTATTAATCAGAGTGCTGTCAGAATAAATCATTTTCACGGGTATTTGAGTCAGACTGGCGCTTATGAATAGAGGATAGCACATCGCTCGTAAAGGTTTCCTATTTATTTAACATTACTGCACATACACCAAAGTGTGAAGTGTGAGAAGATGAACGGTCTCCCCGTGTACAAAAAAAAAGGTTGAAGAATCAGAGAAGCAGCACAGAAATTCCTTCAAAGGTTACATGCCCTGTGATTAGTGATTCATTAGACTCACCCAGAGTCTAATGAATCACCCAGAGTCTAATGTTAATTCAACTATTCAAACTTTATTAATGGCCATGGATAAGAAGAAATGATTTGCCATTCTTCCAACCGAATGTTAGTGGGGAAAATAGAATGCCCCTGTCTTTTGCATATTTTAACAAAAGGCGGTATAGCTTGCAATCTAAATGCAAAGAGGACAGAGGAAACTTTTATTTTTCCTGATAGGGAAACGGATTGGGCTCAATGATGGGCGGGTCTCGGGGTGAAAGAGGGGTGTCAAACTCAGCAAGGGGCAAAGGGATTGAAAACAGAGGGAGCAGAGAAAACGGGGCCTACCTAATTAAGCCGTACACGGAGAAACTCCTCCCTTTGTGCCTCGCCAACGGCCCACAATCCCCCTGGCCATTCCGGGCCTGCAAAGGTAGCAGACGTAAAACTGACAAGCAAACTAATTATCTCTAAAATTACAACACGGTAATGGCTCCTAATTCGGCTCGTAACACGGCTACGCTCATTAGCCACGGCGAGATGTCATTAGAGGCAGCTGTGTCGTGCGTCTCTTTTTTCTTTTTCTTTTTTGGGACCTTGGAGCTGAACACAAAGAGATGCCTCTTCTGCTGGCGGATGACATAATAGGATGGGTGAAGTTTCTGAAACCTGATAATGTAAACAGAGCCATGTTGCCTTGTTCGGAAAAATTGCAGACAAAGCTTTTTTATAAAAAGTGAAATAATGTTGGCTTCTCAAACCCACATATTTAGGAATTTGGTAAACATGGTGCAGGTTGGGTTTCTCCTTGGTGTATCCTGTTTTTTGAACCCGAGAGAAAGGAAATGTGTTCCTTCTTTTTTGTTTTTCACAGTGTGGCTAACCCAAGGTCTGTGGTCCTACTCTCCTTCTGGTCCACTATTCCGATTAGGTGAGAGAGAGGGAGAGAGAGGGAGCAGACAGAGCAAGAGAGGGTGATAGCAGAAAGGAGAGACAGAGAGAAAGAATAAGAAAACTGTAGAATAATAATAATTTCACATATGCAGGATGGAGAAATGTGTGGCTTCCATTTTGGAACATTCTCAGCAACACAAAAAGGCCTCAGACACCAGGGGAAGAGAGACAGGGAGACCCTGGGAATCGTCTCCCCAGATTCAGTGGCCCCTGTCTGGTCTCTATCCTCCGTCACTTTGCGGCTCTCCGCCTTAATGTTGCCTCCATATGACTGTGATTAGGTGAGGCGCATCTGGAGAGAGCCAAGCCTCTGTGTGCCGTGCGACACCGCCAGGCTGTTTGTGTCCGGGAGATGTTGCTGTACGTCTGTAATTCTCTCTCTCTCTCTCTCCCTCCCTCTCTATCTCTCTCACAAACTCGCTCACTCGCTCGCTCTCTCTCTCCCCCCCCCCCATCCCTCCTCAGTGTTCCCTCACTCTCCCCTGAGCCTGCTTAATCCTGCCTCTCTCTTCCTGTTCTTCTCTAACATCCCATAAAACGAGGACCCGGGGCCCGGGCTCACATCCGATAAGGCCGGCTCCTTAATCGACGGGGCGAAACGGAGCTCTCGTAAGCTCACCTCTTTTCTCCAGAGAGCGCAGGATTCAAGTGACAACTGTGCCCCTCTGCCGTTTAGCACCTATCGCTGTAAACCTTTCACAAATTAGGTTCTGATAGCGCAGTGAGGTGGAGACACACTGCACCACGATCGAGTAAATGGCATGTTTAAAAACATCATGCATTCACTTTGCCTATCATTATATAAACGGAGGATTAGTGTAGTTTTTTAATCCAGTGTACTTAAATCAAGACAGGCAGCACATATTAACACTACGGTCCTTTTACTGTATGGTTCTTACACACATGCAAATACGCATGTAAAACAGTGATCAAAATAATTTGTAAAAGCATCAATTGAGTACCATTGATATGCAGCATAGTGGCTTTGGATTAATACCATTCCCTTAGCTTAGGAGGTAGAAGAATCTTGGAAACACAAACTTGCCCCATGTTTTCCATTCCAAGCACAGCCGTGTTCAGAAACACAGTAATCATGAACCTTTTCTGCATGTTCAACAACTTGGATGGTAGCAGGACGCTTTGTGTATGGGAAACTGTTATTACAGTCGACTGTTTGGCAGATAGTTGCAGATACAGTACCAGGTAGCTGCAACACTGGTCAGAAAACATTGCTTGAAAAAGATTCCTTTAAAGTGTAATTCATGAAAAAGGAGGTCTTTGTAATGTGATCTCTTGCATTGAAATTATAATTTTATACTTCTTGCTTTTGTTCGTATCCTAAAATGGAAATTGTTTATGCTAATCATGACAGCCAAGAACAGCATTGAATACACTTCACTGCCATGCCATTAATACACCTCCAGAAGCAGTGATGTCTCGACAAGGTGAGTAGAGATGGCCGGCAAGCCTCAGCCAACCGCAAGTGGCACTTAAAAGAAAAACAGGAAACCCAAGCCTCACTCTGGAACTGCTCTTAATAAAAAAGACACTCTGCCCACTTTACATCAGTGCGGGCGGCCATTAGGACTCACAGAGCTGAGGCAGGGAGACAGCAGAGACAGATAATTTGCTCAGAGGCACGAGGCATGCAAAACAGAGGATGGTTTTCAATAAAACATCTGGAACAAGGTCTGGAGAAGGAGAATAAGAATTTGTGTGTGTGTGTGTTTGTGTGCGTGCCTGCATGTGTGTTTGTGTGTGTGTGTGTGTGTGTGTGTGTTTGTGTGTGTGCCTGCGTGTGTGTGTGTGTGTGTGTTTGTGTGCGTGCCTGCGTGTGTGTTTCTGTGTGTGTGTGCCTGCGTGTGTGTGTGTGTGTGTTTGTGTGGGTGCCTGCGTGTGTGTTTGTGTGTGTGGAACATGTGATGGGGTGGTGGGCATTAGCACTACACTTTGGACATTAGAAACCCCTCCTGTCTCGTTTTATGATTTTGAATATTACAGTTTCATACACGAACATAGTTGACGAGTCTAAACTTCAACAACTATTCTGTATCTGGGGCAAAGAAACTCAGGCCATATAGAAACACGATCTTATTTCTCCATGTTCCAGTTTGGGCTGCATAAATATTTCAGGTCATGGGGGTCTTGCGCTGGTCAAGTGGGGTCAGCCGTAGTTACCCCCCTCCTGCTGTTGGAACAAGGGAGGGAAGAAGACATGACTTTCATGCAGAAAGAGGTCAGCTCGAGGTCACTCCCTCCTTTTCACCATTTCCTCTGTTTCCTCCCAGGGCATCAAAGGGTCGGTTGGAGGCCGGAGACTGACCCGCTCCTTAAAGCTACAAACCAAGCTTTGACTACTGTGCGCAGGGCCGTTACCTGAAGCCAAGGGTTCTCACGGGTAACAGATACTAACCACGGATGTCTGACCCCAGCCACAGGGGGAATTACATTTTCGCAATACGTTTGAGCAAATTGCGATTACAGACCAGTCGTTAACCATCACCTTTTCATTCGCCGACTGCCGACACCACTGTAATTTTCACAAACAGCGCTTCAACCCGCTTTGCTTCTGTAAAGAAACAATGGCACCAGGAGGTGGAAGTAATCACAGTTTACAGGAAAGCGCAAAGATAAAAATAAGATCAAAATGTGTTTCTTGTTTATTTGGGGAGGTGAGGAGAAAAGTGTTAGCCGGCCTCATTCTATGGTTTCCGAATGCACGGTTTCTAAATGCACGGCCGCAGATTGGCTCCCAAATCAGGGCTATTCATGAGACAGCCTATACTCTGCAGCCTGTAAGCCGTACAGGCATCTGCGCTTCCACGAGATGTACGCCTGGAATCTATTCAAATAAAACGAGAGCTCAACAAGCTTGATTAAACCGGCTCGCAGTAGTCTCTCATTAGTTGGCTTTTTAAAAGTTGGTCGGCTTCACACATGAATCGGTTTGATTTTCCATTCTGTGGAAAAGCATGTGTCACAATGCTGGGAAAGATGTGACTCAGGCCGTCCCGATCGGCAGCTGAAATCCGAGCGTTTTCCGTCAGGATCCCTGTCAATTGCTTCGCCAGTGCCTACTGCGATCTCCACCGAGTCTCATTGACTCTTATTTTTATTTTTTGGGGCAGATGGCGAAATGGCTCAGATATCTATACACTATGAGGCGAAAGTAAAAAAATAAATAATTATAATAAAAAGGTGAAAATAGTTCAACTGGAGAGATGAAAGGAGAATTTATTCAATTCTTCTACATTTCAATAGAGTGAGACGGGAGGCTATTTACCTATCTGCGCAGAGGGGGAGGAGTGGCAAACTCCTTTGAAGGAATAATGAATTGATTTGGTGTGAGCTCAAGGCCATTTCAGAGCAAATAAGCTCTGCGTATCATTTTTATTCTTCCCCAAGACCATTAATCTCATCGCCTAGACCTTCCTGAGAAGACCTGTGCCAACCAGAGAAAAGAGAGAGCGAGAGAGGGAGAAGGATGAACGGCAGAACTAGGAACTGATCTCACCCAGTGCTCGTTTAACATTAGTCAAGGATGTATATTGTTTCTGTATAATTCAATTGCCTATAACTAGAGAGGAGCAGTGTTGGTATATTTGTGGAGTATGTATTTAATTAATAAAACTAAATACAGTCCATGTGTGGGCCCATCTGCGGGGTGGGGGTGCGATTTTTAAATTATGAGGGATCATTTGGTCTGGAATGAGATATGATCATAAATTGACAAAAAGGTCAGTAGTAAATGTTTTCACGATTTGATTTTGTACCAGCACATGCAATCACAAATTAAAATGTCAATTGAAGTTAAAATCATGATTTTCTGAACACTATTGTACAATTTTCAACCATGCAACCATGCCACTATAGCTCCCTCTACTGTCAAAATGCGCCATGTTCCCAACTCCTGTGTTCACACTGAAGAGGGAAATAGGGTTGCTTTAGGGTTGATGTGCATCAGCACGGATAGAGAGGGATAGGCAGCAAAAATGTTTCCGAATATCCAGGCGGCAGGGTTCTTTTAAGCCATTGTTTCCAAATTAGTCTAGTTTAATCCCCTCAAATGAGGCAATGCATCCAGAACAGATGTTATAGCGTTGGCCGGATGGAAAATATTCTGGCACATAGAACCTCATGGTCAAGATTGTCAGACGGTTCATGGTCAAATCCAGCTTGCCCATAATTGCTCCATTATGACTGCCAAATATGACTTAATATCAGAACCTTATTAAATAAAACTACAGTACATACAGCATGATAGTCATATATGATGACACATCAGCAAAAACATATGTGCATGTGCAAAAAGACATAACACAAGGCCTTTGCTATGATGTATGCATATATTTGCAAAAACCTTTTTGTGAAGAGGAATGAGAGTGACCTTCTCCATCTTCTGTGCTGTAAATCCCTGTTTAGCCTGGACACTTAAGATGTTAATCCATCAACCTTTACAAAGCTCTCTGTTTTACAAAGCATGAAGACACACACACACTCTCATGCTGAGACACACACACACACACATAAACACAAACAGCGACCACCCTCTTCCCAGCCTGCATCTCCCATCACTGTCAGAGCTCGTACCCTTCCTCTTCCTCTTCCTCTTCCTCTCCTCCCCCCCCCAGAGGCCTGACCCCCTGGCCCTCAGGCACTCAGCACGGACGTCTGCACAGACAGGCTGACAGGGCCACGGTGCTCCCCCTGAGACCCCCTGAGAGAGAGAGGGAGAAAGAGGGGGAGAGAGAGAGATGTGTTGGCAAGTGTATGAGCGTTTGGCAGAGATGTGGGGGTGGGCAGGCACGAACATTCAAACCCGCACGCAGAATTAACTGGATACCTGGTGATACACCACATTGAACTTCAGGTTACAATGATGTTTTCCATTAGCATTAGCATAAGGCCCATCCCACCATTGGTCAGGGATAAATTGCAATATTTCCCATATCTGCGGTGGGGGAAATGCCGTCGTGTTCCTTTGTCTGCAGAGAGTGAATCTGTCATCATGTTTCCCGAGTCTGCGGTGGCCAAACTGTCACCGTCGTCTCTGAGAGCGCAACATTATCATGTTCCCTGAGACTGTTATCATGTCCAGTGTCCTGCCCAGGGAGTGTGGGCCCAGTGGCAGCAGCGCTGTGCCATCCTGCCGGGGAAATGTGGATGTACGGAGGGTTTGATACGTGAGCGCTGGACTTGCTACGTGCCAAGGTTGGTGAATTCCTTCTGAATGAGTGCACACTCTCTAAACCGGAGTGGGGGACTGCTTAACAGCACTGTAGGAATGTAGAGTGCATTTTATGGGATAAATAAGTCCTTGTAAAGTTAATAGTGAAAGAGCCCATAAAATTCTCAGAAACACACCTGTTTGTATAGACATACGGGGTGATATATGATGCTAATTTTGTGATTTTTACAACGGTGCTAAAGATGCCAGTTGATTTGTACCTTTAACTCAAGTCATGCTATAATGAATAAATACAAATATTTTAAAGGCAGGATTTTTTTTTTCCTTGAAAATATTAAAGCTGAAATTCGCTCAAAAACACAAAACCACAACAAGACAAAAATCCTGCATAGAATGCCTTTAACATAACAATAACAACAATAATGATAATAATAAATACCATGGGGTGTAAACTCAGATCTAGTACAAATAAATCACACATACATACACACATACTGTACAGAATTACACACTTAGCCCGCCATGTACACTCATGAATAAGCAGTAGATTTTGCAGGGGTCCGCAGGGACTGTGTGGATTGTTTAGACTGTGATGATAGAAAATCTCCGGTTCTCCAGTCTCTGTGCTCTCCTGTGCAGGCCTTACCTGTCTGCGCTAGTCCAGAAGCAGATGTGGCCGGCTGACCCCGCTGCGGTGAAGGGGTCTGTGTGAGGTCGAAGTGAGGTATGGGACACCGAGGAGGAAGTGTGCGGTCACGAGGAGGCGTGTGCGGTCAAGACTAGAGGTGTGAGGTCAAGGAGGGATATTTCTGTTGGAGAGGAGGGGTGTGCGGCTTAGAGGAGGCGCGTATACGGTCACCAGGAGGTGTGTGCAGCAGCGGGGAGCAGGTGGCTGGAGCAGGATCTGAAAATGAGCTGCTGGACTGGGGGCATCGGGGCCCCGGCAATTAAGGTGACATCATCACAGCTCTCCGCGATCGGTGATCCAGAGCAGGCTGACCCGGAGGGGGGGTGGGGGAGTGGGGGGGTGTGGGTGGGTGGGTGGGAGATGTTCTGCCTCAGCCCCTGCCTCAGCCTCAGCCTCTGCAGATACAAAGGAAGAGAACTCTGAGCAAAAAAACATATTTTACAGGGCTGCAAATAAATATTTTTTATGGAAAGGGGTTTTCTGGGTGAAGTGCAGGCTCAAATTCGCAAAATATATTCTGTTGACAGTAACTGTTAAAATGATTACCAAAAAATGGCTGGAAAGAACATGGGTACTGCATTCTTATCCCTGTGCATTACTGAAAATGACCTTCAGATTTCAGAGATATTCTTCTGGACCCATTCCCTACCTTCTCGGTAATTCCTTGTAACCCAAAACCTGCAGGTTTGACACAAACATACTCTAACAACAATATTGTCCAAGAGTTAGAGTATGTTTGCGTCAAACCTGCCTTTTCTTACATTATTACATGCTAAGCCCTGTCAGTACCAAATGCCTTTCCTCTGAAACACTGGTGACTTAGTTACCTTATGAATAATGTACCAGTTAACATGCACTTCATACTCACGGTATACGGGTATATAGTTTGAAAAAACTTGAAAAAAAAGTGTAAATAGCATTGAAACATACATCCTAGGGTACAGGGTTTGTTCAATTCAATCCTGCACCAATCCAATTCGCCTTAATGCACAACTTTTGATTTATGTATGCCTTCTATACATTGTAAGAGTTTCCTCAATCAAGATAAAACTGCAATGATTTCTATCCGATACTGAACATTTGTCTGCATCAGAAAAATCTCCGCAAAAAAATGGTATACTATGGTAAGCTTAAGCAGATGCTTGTATCTAATGGAGAAGAAACACAATTGGTTTTCCCTGATTTATATGAGCAAATCCAGACCCGCCTAACAACATTTCCAGACCTGCGAGTGTAGATCGCTAAATGACGAGTGCAAGTTAACTCTACTCTAACAAAACCAAAATACAAATTGTGAATAGGCACATGCAGATTATATACTTGGTATGCCCAGCCACATGCTTCATGCTTTTTCCACGCAGAATCACAATCTGTGTCTTCATAAATGTGAGATTGAGAGGGATGTATCATTTAGAGTAGACAGGTAGCTGCACAGCTAAACAATTCATGGAATAGCAAAACGTGGGACTGAATTAATTTCAGCACAGATGCCAGTTTCTTTAATATAAGAATATTAGAATATAAGAATTGTTCAATAACTAAATAAATCTACTGCAACATTTAGGCTACACACACACACACACACACACACATGTCATACTCACACACATACACCCTACTTTTTCTTACTTTCCTGGCACCAGCGCGTGCATGTGTGCTTTCTAAATGACTTCATCTGTGTAATATATGGGCGGGAAATGGTAATCCCACATTATATGGAGGGAACTGAAAGCTTAACTCTGGAATAATGCTTATAATTTATTGTGTTTTCTTTATGCACGTTATTTCCTCTTTACCAGTGGGAGCGTGGACTGGTGTGAATGAGCAGTTGATTTAAGTAGCTGTCTCGGCCGCGCACCGAGAGCGCGGTTCTTAGCGAGACCGCCGGTGACATCGCCCGAAGCACTCATTACCGCGTCTCCCATTTCAGGCGCTGAACTCACCGTACAGCCGCGGCCAAATTAATTGTTTTCCCTCTCATAACAACGGGGACGTCACTCAGAAACCTTTAATTTGATTGCTTGGCTCTTGTGCAAGCGCATAATGGCATTTTCAAAGAGCTTCCTTCGCGTTGCGGTTTGGCGCTTACTGTAGCTAAAGTAATAATTGAAGAGTCATGTGACGCAGTGAGTCTCCAACAGCAGAACTGTTTTATTCCCCGTGGTCAGAACTATGATTGAGAGGCTGACTTGGGACCAGAGTTTGAAATCATGGGAATAAGTGGTTGCAAAATAGCAATAAATCATCCATATGTGACCATAAGTTATGTATTTCCCCTTCCCCTTCCTGTTTTTTTTTCACACATTTAACAAGCAGTTGATGTCAGTCAAAATGGCCACGTCAACAGCATTTAATGTCCGTTACACAGTAATTTAACTTCACGTTTTAAATTTGTATATTGAGAGATACCAGCCAACTATATTTAAGTAGATTAGTTTGTAACAAATATTTATTCATCTAGTCATCTGCGGGTTCAAACTGAATTATCAAACAGTACTCTCTTTGTAGTCCTTTAATATACTGTAAGCTGTAGATCTTAAAAATTTTCAAAAATTACTAACTATCAGTATTTTTTTCATCTAAATTGATGTAAACAACTGACAGGAAAATGCAAACTTTCCAGACAGGATATGACTATGTTTATGTTTAAAAATCATACTAATCATTAAATATAATTTCCTGTATCTACCTTTTCAGTTCATAAAAATGAAAAAAATGAAAAAATATTGAATTGATCACAGTAAATTCCCAGCTAAATTTGACAGACAGGCCAAATATGATGATGAATAATTAACCCTAACAATATGAATGGATTCAAAGACAAAGCCATCGATTAATCACCGGGGGCTGAGTAGTTTGTCATTTTATATGATTATATGGGAATAATAATGACAGAGCGCAGTTAATGTGACCTGCTGGACCTGAATGGAATAACAATAACCTTGATGAAAAGGATAACGGCTTCTGACTGCAGTTCTCCACAGTGGCTGGCCATATGGCTGCTCTTTGCTTCAGAATACATTAAACAGATGATGGCTTTCTCATCACTTTCTTTTCATTTAGGCCATTCCCAAAGTCAGCCGTCGCACAAAAAAACAGCTTGCGCAAAGAGAAACACTGCCCACTTCTTCCCAACGAAGGGCGAATTACTGAAACTTAATTGATGACTCATTAAAATGATAATCGTTGAGTGACATAAACCTGGCGCGTACGTACAACGCTTGCTTTGCTTCACACGATGTTTTCTTTTTCCTGCCGCGTTTCTCTGCGACTGAGAGAAGAGCACCCACGTAACTTTCCCAGGCAACCGCCACCAAGTTTTCTCTCTCACTCTTTGCCGGGAAGGTAATTTTATTTATTGATTATTATTGCAGATTTTAGATTTACGGCATGCCTAAAGAATGAGTGTGAAAGTATAAACGCGCAGAAGACAGACTTGTCCGCGTGATAAATTGAGTTTCAGGGTGTCATAATAAATAACAAATGTGGCCGGACTGACGCGGGAGGATAATAAAGTTCCATTTGTGTGGCGACCGGGGCTCCATTTCTCTGCGTCAGTCGCAGATGAGAGACCGGCGTGCCAGCTCGGAACGCCGTCCCACGCTCCCATCATCCCGCACCTGCCCCGGGAACTCCGCTTTTATGAAACACGTACTTCTGCCTTCCACTTTAATTGAAATGTAGTGACATCTGGACGCAATCGGAGAAGGGAGACGTGCTATTCAATACATCCGTCAGGGCCTAATTTATGGTGCGCGATGCGCCTGAGACGTCGCGTTCAATAACGGCGGGGTCCTTCCCGTGCGTCATTCATCAAAAAGCGCATTTTGGAAAGATCAAGAAAACGTTGGTGCCTGAGACGTGACGGTGTGTGCGCGCCGTCCATCAATCAGACGTTTTTGTGCGTTCTCAGCATTCTTCAGCGTGCAGGAGGGCACAGCGCTCAGAGCAGCTGATATCCATGCGTATAAACTTGAGTGCTCGAGTTTAAACCGGAGTCTCAGCCATCCAGTGTTCGGACACCATGGCTGCACACAGTTGGGCATCTTGGTTTCCCCTCCACCTGTAGAGTGTCTCTTATCTCATGGCAGTAAATCACACCGATAGATTCGCAGCATGTGAGACATCGTGACATTATGAAAACAGACATGTTTTTTTTGAAACTGTGAAGGATTATACTTAGAGAAGCACCCCTCCTTCCTTTTATGCAACAGCAAAGGCAAGACTGCCTATTTTCTTTCCACCACTTAATCCTGATGATTAAGGTATAAACTATTTGAATAAAAATCAAATTACCTGAATGAACTGAAAGGGAGTGTCAAATAATTTGAGTTAGCACGGCCATTGTAGTTTTCAACAGGCCAAATGAGACACTAGACATCATTCAGTAGAATGAACACTGTGCCAAGTCTGGCTCAAGCAGCTCATTTAAATCGAAGTAGGCCTCTGGCCACAGAGCCATCAGTATACTTACGCAGTTACTTGAAAACAAGTTGGAGGTAATGGGCCAGCCTCCTGCTGTTGACATCACTCACGCTGAAATGAAGGGCTCTGTAAATGTTAGCCTGTGTAGTTTTCAGAGAGAAGTCTCCTGTGAGTGTGGCCCTGTATGTAGCTGAGAGACCAGACTGGTTAGTTGACTTTGTGCACTGAGAGTAGCCTCGAAGGTCCATTTGCTTGTGACAGGCTGGTAGCAGACATCGATGATTCGACACACAAGGATATGAACATAACTGAATGTGGGAAGTGTGCTGTAAACTTTAAACTTGAACCTGCGAACAAATAGTACAGTGGTGTGCAAGAATTTGGGAACAAAAATCCTTTTACAGTTACGTGAACTGAAGTGAACCTGACTTCTAAATGGTACGGAGTTAAACATGACAGATTACGTCAAATTGTAAAGCAAGATTACTTTTTATAAAAAATGTTAACAGTTTCGAAATAATAAAAAAGGCGCAGTGCAAAAGTTTGGGAACCCTGTCGGTTAGTACTTTGTAACTCCTCGGGCAAATATAACAGCTTGTAAACTAATCAGAAATATTTTCGGCCTCCTTGCATGTACGGCATGTTTAAGATCTATCCACAGATTTTCAATAATACTCAAGTCCGGGGACTGCGGTGGCCATTCCAAAACCTTCCTCCTTCTTTCCTGGAGGTACTTCATGGTTGATTTCAAGGTATGCTTTCGATCATTGTCTTGCTGGAATACTCAACCTCACTTCAACTTCAATGTCTGGACTGGCCTTTTAACATTAGCCTCTAGAATTTCTTGATATTTCGTGGAATCCATTCTTCCTTTCATTCGCATAATATTTCCTGCCCCCCCAGCTGCCACACAACCCCAAAGCACAATGGATCCACCTCCATGCTTCACAGTCGGCTAGGTGTCCTTCTCTGCAAAGGCTTTACACTTTATTCTCCAAATATATACCTATGTTTTGAAGAAATCATATTTTATTTTTCCAATTACGAAGGGTTCGGTGAATGCACTGATGAAGCTTGCAGGGTTCAGTACCTCCAATAAGGTTAAGAACCACTGGTTTAGAGGAATCAATGGTTGTTAACACCGGACAGAACAGCCACTGCAGTTGGATACTTTAGAAGGCATGGAGCTACTGCAGAGTCTGAAGTTCAGCCCTGGAATTATGCTCACCTGACTCACTGAAGCCCTAACAAGAAAATCTCATTAATCATCTTTTTAAAAAGTAACAGAATAATCCAAGGGCCCTTTTCCTTTTTTATATTATTTTTAAACAGTAAAAAATGAAAAATAAGAGCAATCTTACTTTAAAATTAGCAGAAGGGTCTCATGTTTAAACATTTGCTTTCAATCATATAGATTCATTGTAACAGACATTTAAACCAGGGGTGCCCTTTTTGCACCCCTCTGTAAATCAGGCAGCTAAAACATTATCCTCTGAGTAAAACAATCTACTCACACGATGGTGAAAAACTCTGGAGTACAAAGGAAAAGCATATTTGGCCTTTAGTTACAGGACAGAGCCAGTAAAGTGACTGTTTAATTTGTTTCACGAATAAAATGAATAAAATGCTTGCAATATCACAGACATGGTCTGACCCACCCAACTAATGAAAACTAGGACCACTTAAACTATAACAGAAGAAGCGTGGAAAAGGCACCGTACAGTCCCTTGTCACTAAATGACACAAATAAGGCATGTAAAAACCAATAACATTAGGGTCGTCATGAATAGATTGATAAGGATCAACCATCAAGTGATTGTTTTTATCCACATTGTTCACTCCGGTGAGTCCATATGTCCTAATTACAGGAAAGGCTGTACAATGTTGCGCATGCATATACTTTAGAATAGTGTGGAGCAAAATATTTCATATTTTTAATTATTTCATTTGTCTACAAAAGGCTACAGTATGGATTCACATTAAAAATGTGTTATATAAATTGCAGTGACCTGAAAATAAGGACACATGGAAATGGTACTTGGAAACCATACAATAAAACCACAAAACATTCGACTATATACACCACAAGATTGTAAACTCTCAATTGCAGTACCATTGTATATGACAAATGCATTTCAAACTTGAACTTGGCAAGGGCCGTAGTGGTTGTAATTTAGAATTTAGTTTCCGGTTCTGATAGCCTGACATCTAGGATGTTTCTGTTCCCGATGACAGTTGAATCATTTTAAAGCTGTGTTCCTGTAGAAACTGTGTTCATTGTGTAGGTGAGTCTGCCACAGTATAAAGCATGGTATTGTAAAATTAATTGTGACTCTTTGCAGGAGTCATGCTTTGTGGCCAGGAAGGTTATGGGCTCCATTCCTCCTCTGAATGTGATGGTTATAGGGCGTAGATACTGTGTGTGATTAATGAATGCTCTGTAGCGTGTGCTACTGGGAACAGTTACGGTCTTATTTGAAGTGTGATTATCAATGTATTTTCTGTTTCAGACGCCGATAGTCATTTTAAAACAGCAATCCTTTCCAATTGCGTTTTTGCCATGTCCAATATCTAAGTCTTACAGATGATGAATCGGAGCGCTGCTAATGAAACCTGGACAGGGTGATCTCATTCAGACAATGCCATTTGTGCAGCCATTTTCAATGTCCAATAATACTTTAAAATTTTTCCTCTTTTGAGGGTCGTGTCTTTTGAACACCCATTGTTAAGCTCTTCAATCAAAGCCCGCAGACTTTGGAATGAAGCTCCAGATATGATGCATAAAAAGGTTTGAATGATCACCGAGACTGAGGCGACAATTCATTTATTTTAATTGCTCTCCACCTGCTGTAATAACCAGAATTTAAATGGAGGAATTTCCATTTTCAATTACCCCTCTGGGAATGTGGGGGATAACACTGGCCTATGTTTGACAATGAGGGCAATCTGAAATTAACAATTAGATTTCCTGTGTAGTGAAAGTGTACTGGGAGTGTAATTTCCTTCTTAACAATGACACCAGAGTGGAATTAACACTGTCCCAAAAACGTACATGAAAGCCATTTCATTTTCTCCCCGCCCTTGAAATCTCTTCTATTGCAATATCTCCCTACCAGTATGCAATTTTCGCTATGTTTCTATCAACGGACTCATTTTGAATATAAAATATACTGTATACTTGCTCACTATATTCATATAAACCAAACACTTAACAGTGAAATTGACTCTTACTGTAGGTGTCTGATACCAATCTCCGATGCCGTGTCATTAAGGATAACATTGATGTTATTACCTCGTAAAAAACATCTGTGTTCTGGACAAAAACCATGACTAGAAATAAATCAAACTCCCATACCTATTCAAGGCCACCCAGAAGGGGGAGGGGATAGTGTGTTCTTTCTTGACATAATTCACAGGTTATCTCAGATTGGTCAATATATCTCCTGCTGTTTGCATTCATTCCACTTTTCTCATCACCCAGGAACCTTGTCAGTTACTGGTAGATGTCAATCAGCCAAATAAGTAACATAACACAATACCCAGGAGCTTAGATTATGAGCATTGGGGTATATTGATTATGGGGCCATGGTGGTTTGTGTCAGTAGAGCAGGCTTTTCCCATTAATACAGAAGACATGGACTAATAATTTATTCCCTCAAATTTTAGTGGAACAAAGGAATAAGACCTAAAATTTGAATCAAACTGAATTTACAATAATGAACAGACAACAGTGTGGGAAGAACTGGTAAATACTGTTTTAAAACCATACACAAACTAAATTCCATTGTATGGTAACACAGAGTAGCCTAGATAAGTTTCTCAAGGTGTACTGTTGCCTGTGTTATTTTCCTCAGAGCTGTTAATGCTGAAGCACACTGTTGTCTCCCAGCCTCCATTGCAGTCATGGCTAACAGCCCAGTCTTTACAGAGAGGGGGAGATTAGTCAACTGCACACCCTAATGTCTCTCTCGCTCTGGGTAAATGGGCATATCACCCTGATGCGCAGATCTAGTTCACTTCCTGTGAGGAGAGCACACATCGTTGGGTTAGATTTCAAATGCATTCTGTCCACTCAAAAAAGGAAAAAAATCGCCTCAGAGGAGAAAAAAATCACATAGAATATGAGCTAACTGCGTGATTTGGACATTAAGTTTTCTCCCGTTGTGATTTTTGATTTTTGTTATGAATTGTTTTGAAATCTAACAAGAGATGGCATAAAGGCCATGTGAAGGGATAATTATATTTAATATTAGGATCAAATAAACATATTGTCTCTTACATAGCAAACCCAAAATGGTGCAATGGAGAGAAGAATGCTATTTTGGAGATACAGTACAAACATAAATTAGACATGCAGTAAATTACCACCACAAGCATGATACACTGTAGAATAATACTAGATTGTTTAGAGTAATAAAGTAGGGAATCTAAAGAAAATGTTAATTGATTTGCCATTTGCTGCCTGAACTATAAGTAACTACATTTTTTTAATTCTGTTTTTATTCAATTTTCTTTAGCAAGACAGCACAGCTTGTTTTAAGAGGCCTGATGTAAAATCAGACTTCTGTGTTTAGATACTCTGCAGCCTATCTTATATGTGCTCTGAAACCACTCATCTGTGCCTGGGCAACAGTATTTTATTATCATTGTTGTATTCAATAACATAGATTGATTGAAATACTCGATATGCAAAAATTGCTTAAGTTATTTGAGGACTCTGATAACATCAAAAAATATATATTGCAGAAGTCACGCATACATGTTCTGTGAATAAGGTATAGAAATATTATACATGAGTGAGTTCCGCAATGCTTTCCTTTTAATGATGTTATCATTGTAGTCAGATATGCTTGCATTCATGCTGAAATCTTATGCAGAATTAATATGCGCAACACATTTTTTGCTTCTGCTTCTGACAGAGAAATTCATGAAAAATGAGTACTCTTTTTAGTGGTTCTTTTTAAGAGGTTTGGGGTTCAAAAATAGTTTGCAGAAACAACTTCAACAGAGAGAAGTCCCACAGTTAATTTTGCAATATTCTTACAGAGTACAGTCAAAAGCTTTAATGTCTGCATTGCCTCTGGAAACACTTTTCCCTGATACCATTTAGTTTTGATTCTTACTGAGTGAATAAATAATGTTTCACATCATTAAAATGGCCAGTGTAGAAAAGTACAGTTTTAATAGAGAACTTAAAAGGTGATCTAATGGAAAACAACATAAAAATATAAAACTCATAAAGAGCACAGAAACGTGTGTGTGGAGTAAGCGTGCTCACATTCTTCATCACTGCCGTCTCTCTCAGAAAGATTAAAAAAACCTGAAGACTGCACCTCCCCCCTCTCAAAAACAGGACAAATCCTCTGAAAGCACTTATCTATATCAATTTTAAGTCAATGTGCATTGCTTTGCTACATTTCCATTATATTTACATGCAGTGGTCATACGTGCTTTGCCAAGGACCTTAGTTATTTTGCTCATGGTGACTTTGTTGTGTAGTTTCCTGACTCTCAGCGCTTCAGATCCTGAAGCTGCACCTTCTTCAGCACCATTTGTCTGCACTGGGTGACCACTCCTCCACATGTGCCATTGTTTTGAAGTCTGCCATGGAAACCTGAATGCAATTATTCCCCATCATTTGGTCTGAATAATGACTGATTTATGCATGGCTTGTGTTTTCAATTGGACAGACGTAATTCAAATAGCGCAGGCAAAAGAAGAAGAAAATCCCATGACCAACAAATCAGTTTTACCCGGCATTTTCACTAATTATAAATTAGATTTGCTTTCCTAAGAACAAACATGATGAATGACTTCTACTCTAATAAAGAAAGAGCAAGAAATATAATTTCACGGTCCCTTAAATGGGAAAGAATGTTCCATAAAACATAAAACATGAAAATGATAAAAATGTTTAATTTTGGTGATGTTTTTGCAGTTAGTTAAGAGGAAATGCCGATGCTTATGTATCTAATTAAACTCGAGTGAACTTAAAAGAAATGCAATTTTATTATTAGCAGAAGGTTCCCAACAATGCCATTGCCACAAAGGAAAGGGACTGAGAGTAATTATATAAATGAACAAACAACTGTTAAATTCAGGATGTTTGATGAAAGCTATTAAATACATATGTCATCAGGTTTGATGTTTTTTTTTTATTCAATAATTTACCAGTGCAGAAAAATGTCAGAAGAGAAATATAACCAAAATTTTCTTAAATCTGTGGTAGCAATTACCTAAACATTTGTCCCAACCACGTGAAACAGGACCCAGTGGGATCCCCTTGCCCATCAAAGGAAAAAGCAGGTCCTCATTGGTAGAGAAAATAAAGACATTAGGTTTTTTCTCCCCCGGTGCTGGAGGCAGTTAAGTGCGTTGGCTGCCTGGCGTTCGGCACTCCGCTGTGCCGGCTAACAGCCTCTACCCAGCAGCAGAGGAGCTTGCCTCCTGACGAGTCCAGCAGCTGTGTTCACTCTCCAGCGCAAATTTTCAGATTAGCATTACGTGACTATGGCTCATATCGGGGGAAAATAATTCATGGGGTCATAAATAAATGATTGTGCCAAGTTAGAAAGGTTCGGGTTTGATACGTAACACCGTGTGAATTATTTGAACACATCTTGGTGGCTGATCGGTGTTTGCATGACGACCGTCAGCCCCCCTGGTCTCTGCATGGAGACGGGCTGCATGGCGCTGTTTGTGTTTTCATTCTCCTCCTCAGCACGGACTGCCTGTTTGTGTTCCCCCAGCTTTCCTCTGTGCCATCTCTCTCTCTCTCTCTCGCGCCCATCCAATTTTCTTGTTTTTCTGTGGCACATAAATATTGTGTAAATATTGGTGTGTTTTATAATATTCATGCATTTATTTTACATGTCTATAACATTTCATTAGAGCATAATACAATGGGCACAATTTATTACACAGAGATCTCCCCCTTGCTATCATTTATTTCCCACAACAAACTGATTTTATTTGTGAGATATCATGAAGGGCCACAGTCCACAATACTAGTTCCCTATTGGACGATGCATTTTACTTGTATGTCTGGATAACTAAATGAAATGGGTAATAAAATAAAATCAGCAATTGATTACCAGTAGTCGTCTTTTGCCGTCTCTACCACTTTTAACAGCTTCCGGAATGTACAAAAACGTCTAAAAACGGCATTGTAGTTACACAACACGCTTCCACATTTTCCAATAAAGTATAAGAATAATATAGCTGCTCGTGAACTGATAAAATGATTGTACGCCTCCATCAAAGCACATTTTCTTTTAGTTCACATGCGATTTTCATGTCACTTCAACAGATACGGCTGAAAGAGAAAAAAGAGAAAAATATCAGCAGTTTTATGGGTGTGATTTCCAGTTTTAGCATGAAGCCTTGTCAGGAGACACAGCTTACATGTCATGGTAATGGTAGCTAACAGTGGCCCCGGGCATTCTGACACCTGCCTGGCTCCTCCTCTCTCCAGTCTGAGGGTGTTGATGGTACAATGGTAGTGCGAAGCCATCAGTCACACCTTCCCCTCCTCCCTACACCTTTGTCATGTAGCCCCGGAGATGACCTGCTTTCCATGCAAATGAGGGTGCCCGTGACATATGTCAGCAAAAAACTGTGGAAGAAGGAAACGAAAAAATATGCCAATCTCATTCTCTGCACTGATTGATTTAGGGCTATGCAAAACAAATTATGTTGAAAAGTTTTGCACAAGTTTAAATGTAGATGACAAATATGTTCAATTTTATTTGTATTTCAGCCTCAACCTTTTATGCATTTGGTGATATGTGCTTACTGGATGTGTTTAGTTTTTCACACCATTCTCTGCAAGCTCTTGGGACCGTTGTGTGTGAAAATCCCAGGAGATCACCCGTTTCTGAGATACTCAATCCACCCTATCTGGCACCAACAATCATTCCACAGATCACATTTCTTCCTATTCTGACATTTGGTCTGAAAAACAGCTGAACCTCTTGACCATGCCTGCAAACTTTTATGCATTTAGTTGCTGCTATATGATTGGCTGATTCAATATTTGCATTAACACGCTGGTGTACAGGTGTACCTAATAAAGTGGTCATTGAGTGCATATTGTCCTATCTGTCACCCAGCTGGGGGGGAGATCATTCCAGATCATTCCATATTCCACATCTCACTTGCCAATGCTTGAGACATTTTCCCTTGGACCTTGCTGTCGGAAGATGGTCTCAGGACCAAAACATTTGGGGAAGAATGTCACCGCATTGGAAAAACAGCTGCTCGAATGTAAAAGAGTCAAGGCATTATTTATGGGAGCCACTTCAATGGGAAATCCAAGAAGAACAACTGTGGCAGCTGTGACATCGAAATGTCACAGCCATGGGCTTCTTCAGCTGCAGCTCAGAATTCTCGGGGATCGGTTTCCCATCGCGGAAGCTAGCCCCCATCCGTCTCGAGAACGCCGACAGACATAACAGCACCCTCGTGCATCCAGTGTTGGACAGGGGACCCCGGGAGGAGCACGGCGCACTTTACCAGATCCCCCAATCTCATCCTGGAGGAGGCGTGAGGGTGACCGCCCGCAGAGGGAGGGAGAGGAGCAAACCAGGGGCACGGCGGGGGGCTGGGGTCAGAAGACGAAGCCAGAGAAACCCTATCTCATCCCTGCAACAAACCTGCGCTCATCATTCACAGCCACTGAGCCTTTCACAGAAGCACTGGATTTTTCTGCCCATGAAGATAATGCATTACCGAAATTATTGGCTATCAAAAATCAGAAGCACATATGGTCATGCTTGGGAATCAGCATATCCACTTGTAGATTGTGTGCATATCGGTTTGCCACCCAGAGGACTATGGGAAATCTGTTGTTGTGTTTGGAGACATTCTAATTGACAGGTTGAAGCTGAAGCAGGTCACGTGACACGCTGGAGTCATTGTCAGCGCCCCGCGTCGGCCCTGGGTGCTGGATTTGCAGGAACCCCGGGGCCTGCCGGTGTCTCCCCGTGATGTATTGAGGGTCCTCCGAGGCTCCGCAATCCCATCAAGCACTGCTCAGCAAGCGTTGTTATTCCCCTCACTCTTTTCTGGCCGAGAAAGTTGTCAAATTGTTGTGTGTCACTTCCGAATTGGCTTCCCCTTCCCCGCTAGGTGCCGCGGAAGCGATCCGTCATTTCTCAGCTCTCCGGAACACAAGCTGATTCTGCCATTTTCTGCTTTATTCCCCTCAGAACCCATCAGACTTGTGTTATTCCTCTCGGAAAAGGGAATGTCTAACGTACAGATTCTTCACCCTGCACTGTTTTCCCCCATACCGTTCACTCAGATTTTTATGCCAAAAAAGATATTCTTTATCCTCCAGACTCCATTTTTAAAGGGGTTCACGAGAAAGGTATCTGCCATTTCATTCACTAAAAGAAGGATGCAAGCTGATTGCATATAAAATGCCTGCTCTGTGTAGATGGGATTGAGTGTCTCTCTTGCTCTGGGAAATGTGGTGTAGAGGGCCTGTCCTCATGATTGACGCCCAACCCTGCCACTTACGCGACGGGGTTCTCTCGCCTCATGGCTCTACTGACATGAGGGCCATTTTGCATCCAGAAAATATGTCAGTCTCCACAAGTTCAGGGGCGAAAAATCATACGAAAAATGAGTATGATGGAAATATAGTCTAAAAGTGATGAGCATAAAAACACATCAATAAATCATGGTCGGGGATAAGCGCCTTTTTCACACTTTCTGTTTCGAGAGTGCAGCTGGGCTCTAATGAAAAGTCTTGTTTTTAAATCATCCACATCCTCTGCATGAATGATGCAACATTACTGCATTTGTATCTGTTCTCGTCATGTAGTCATAAGCAACTTTAACACGGTGGCTTTCCATACAGATGTGGGACTGGGGTGATTTGCCCCGCCCGCTTTACTTGTGGTGGATGTTGCAGCTGGAAAAACAGTCAGTCCGGTGATATCTAAAAACTGAGTCACATCACTGTTCCCAGCTTCTCTTTAGTGGGACATCCTGTACTAATACCCTCCTCAATTTTGTCCTGGGAGCCTGGTCCTGCTAATGAGGACTGAAAACACATCAATGCTAAGGAAACGCAGGACTTCCAAAATGAGGTTCAAATACTGTGTCATTGTCAATAGTAACTCTTGCAATCCAAGTGATTGCGACAGACGCTGAGGGATTTTTTCTTTTCTTATTTATTTTTTCATTTTCTTGCAGTTAAGGGCCTGTTTCCTGAGATAAATATTCATTTCTAAAGGTACACATTGTCCATGCCTTGCAGTGATTTTGCAGATGGAACTCTGCAAAAGAGACAATTTGATCCAGGAACAAGCTGCCTGGATTGGAAAAGTTATTTTATCTCTGATGTAGAGCGCTGTTTGTGCTGGGGA
Organism: Conger conger; assembly: GCF_963514075.1. Lineage (NCBI taxonomy): Eukaryota > Metazoa > Chordata > Actinopteri > Anguilliformes > Congridae > Conger > Conger conger. The sequence continues at coordinate 8,732,760 of NC_083776.1, read as the reverse complement.
AACCAATGTGCTTTGCTGTTCTCCCCCTAAAATTGTTTTGCTCACTTTCACTCTCACATCAGAAATCCTGTGAAAAATATATGCGCTGCTGCTCTGGATAGTTTCTTTGTATCATATACTGAATAACATAATTGAAGGATTCATGATTTTATAATGTCAGATGAAAACTGCACTGAACGCATTTTCTCCTCAGGAATAAAGTTTTTCTAACAAGGCTATGAAAAAGGTCTCTTGTGTAAATTGGATAAATTGTATTTTCATAAAAGCATGTTGCTACAAATTGTATTTCTACACATAACTTGTTGTTTAAAACTTAATTCCCATTTGGTTATCAGTTTTTGTCAAGGCTTCCAGGGATTCAGGAGAGATCTTTTTTATGGAAGGTACATATATGTTTCTATTTTTTTCTTATTGCCGATGATACAGAGAAAAAGTTGCTGACAGTTAAGTGAACTTTAATTGTATAAATTAAAATTAAATATGTAGTGGCATGGCGGTTGTAATAACTGAATAGATCAAACAAAATATCAAAGAATGTTGTCAACAAAATATTATTTTTAAATCTAAATATGTGCTGGGTTGGTGATAAATTGCAGTACTTTCTGTCCATATATGTATGTACATACGCAAGCAACTAGCAGGTCACATCAATGTGTATTTCACATTATACCTTTATATAACATGAACTCATAATCAATCATTTTTAGGAAATTTTTCATTTTACTTTAAATGAATCACATTAAATTTGTTTAATGGATACTCTTATACAGACTGACTTACAAAACCAAGTATATTACAAAATGTAGTAGTTTTAAAGAGGGATAAGAATGGGCAAAATTTTGTAAACTACATGCTGAGTATGCCTATGCAAAATTAACCAACATATTCAACAAATTAATTTACAAACTGTTCCAAGTACTCGGCACGTTTGCTGAAAAGACAACACAATGGCGAATCAGGGGCAGGTGGTTGGTTTTAAGACCAGCTCTTGAGATGAACTGTGAATATTCTCCTGCAGCTCCATCTGCTGTTGCATCTTGGTAAGAATGTTCATTTTACAGTGTCAGAGGGACGGTACAGATTTATAGGACATATATTTATGTGTTTCAGACAGACTTCAGTCATAATCTTATTGCCAGAAATGATTTTGCAATATGGGCAGAAGAACACAATTAATTCAGTAATGTTTAACAATACATTTGACTGTCAGACATGAATGTTTGAGGAGGTGTTTTAGAATATGAAAAGGATTTCTAGGGCACAATACATCATGATGGAATAAATGTCATACCAAATGAAAGAATGAAGTCTCATTCACAAATGTTGCATTCATTACATCTTCATATCTTATAGAGAGTTATAGACAGTTAAGTACAGTGTGCTCTTTTTGAGAACTCATCAGTGGGAAAGTTGTCACATTGCATTTTGTAACCAACAGGAACACAACCAAGTCATTGTGAATATATACAGTATATATATTTTTTCATTTCAAATTCAAAACCAAGTATGATTTCATCCCTGTCAATAATCTGAATGACGAACGACAGCGGAACTTGAGTTTTGGCACATATGAATTGCGTGGCCTTGGGAACAAGACAGTCTTGTGTAGTCCAGGGATATAGCCGCTGCTCCCTCTAAACTATATGTATATATAATAATCAATTTACAATAGCATTAATACTATTACAAGATTTTTGAACAAGTTCTATGCATCAATTTAGAGTAGGGAAAAAGTTGTCACACGTGCCCCAAAGTCATTGAGACATTGAGAATTTTATTACATAAAATGTGAAGCAAATTTACCCATCAGGACAATAAACTATATCTTTATAAACTTTATCTTATAAGCTGTGAACCTATGAAATGAGTAGCTATGAACATTCAGATACAGTGGCGGCACGGATGGTGCAGTGGGTAGCACTGGGTTTGAATCCCCGTCAGCCGGGGCCTCTCTGTGGAGTTTGCATGTTCTCCCCGTGTGCGCGTGGGTTTCCTCCGGGTACTCCGGTTTCCTCCCACAGTCCAAAGACATGCAGGTTAGGCTGATTGGAGAGTCTAAATTGCCCGTAGGTATGAATGTGTGAGTGAATGGTGTGTGCCCTGCGATGGACTGGCGACCTGTCCAGGGTGTATTCCTGCCTTTCGCCCAATGTATGCTGGGATAGGCTCCAGCCCCCCTGCGACCCTGTTCAGGATAAGCGGGTTAGGATAATGTATGTATGTATGTACATTCAGATACAAATATAGATTTGGTTTATTATTTCCTTCCTTTAGAAGCTGATATCATAATGAATAATCATAATCTTTCACAACGGCAGATCAAGTCGTGCTTTAAAAGTTTCTTACATTGAGCTACAATGTATTTTATTTACTGTGCGAATGGGTCAGTGTATGGAAATACCGTGTGTAATTCTGCATCACACCACAGATAGCGCAGTCCATTTCGATACATTCGCGTTTCCAAGAGCGTATTGTCTTTGTCCACTACCACTGACGCAAGCACGGCTGCAGCCATAGCAGCAAGCTGGGACGGTGTAAACAAAGCGATAATATCTAGCTTGGCTTGCTAGCATCGTGGAAGACTTTACATCTGTTTTTGCTCATCTGACATAATTACCGGCTTTTATATATATTTATTGCTGGTTTTATTTACATTTACCAGGATATAACTGCATTACATGGTCGTTACTCATTTAGGTTGCGAAATAACGTTATCTGGTAAATAAATCACAGCGAGATGCGCTAGCTAGATAATTAGCTATCAAGCCTTTCCAGTTTGACCTCGCAAGCTAACTACCGTTATTCGGTAGCTAGGGTAATTCACCAACGTTACAGTTACATGGATTGCACAGCTAATGCATAACGTTAGTTCAGAACATAACGTTATATACGTTTAGCCTGTCAACGTCTTAGTGTTTCGTTTATAGCTAGCCTAGCGTTACTTAGCTAGTCTAAGCGCTTTAGCTAGCTAGCTAACGGTTTATGTAGATATGTTCTTCCAAAAGGCATTGACAAATATATACTTTTAATTTTATAGTGTAACCTTGCTGTCTTTATTTGGGAAGAATTAAGCAATCGTTAACTTACAGTTATCTAGCTAGTTAATGTATTCGCTTGATAGCAAGGCTGAAATGCATGCGGACAGTGTGTGCATGTCAAAACCTGCTGGAATGGAAATCTGATTGTGTAACTTCGGTAACGTTAGCTAACGTTAGTGGCTTTGCCTATGATCAATCTCCTAACATATGAGTTTGAAGTGCAATGTTCAGCCTGATGGCGAACTGCTGCAACTGGTTGAAACGTTGGCGAGAGCCTTCAAGGTGAGTTTTACTTTGATTAGTATGGTGATGTTTCTGTTTAAATAAATGTCAGAACTTGATATCGTAACAACACTCAAGTTTTGTTGCCCTGCCGTTTACCTGACTTTAGCCAAACTGGAATTCTTGTGTTAGCTGGATATTAGACACTATTTCTGCCTCAATAGTAAACATTAAAAAAAGAATAATAATAATAATGTGCTGGAGGAGGCAAGTGGGTTCCTTTCTGCATACCTGTTTTATAGATAGCTACATACATTCCCCTCAAAGTATTGGAACAGTAAGGTCAATTCCTTTTTTTTTTTTGTTGCTATACACTGAAGACAATTGAGTTTGAGGTCAAACGATCGACATGAGATGACAGATCCAAATTTCAGCTTTTATTTCCTGGTGTTTTTATCTAGAATTGTTAAACAACTTCGAACATATCACCTTTTGTGTCAGACCACCCAATAGGTGAGCAAAAGTATTGGACCATGTGACTGACTGGTGTTTCTTGTTGGCCAGATGTGTCCTGTTAGACTGATTGGTTAAGCAGTACACAGTACATAGAATTTTTACTCTTAGTTTTAGCCTTGGGTTTTGCCTGTGAAGGCTGCATTTGTGTTAGGAAAGATAGACCAACACGAAGACCAGAGGGCTATCTGTGGGAGAAAAGCAAGCCATTTTGAAGCTTAGAAAAGAGGGGAAATCATATGCATTGGGGATAGCTTGTACAACAACTTGTGTCCTGAAAAAGAAAGAAACCACTGCCTTACTGCGCAACAGACATTGAACCGGTCGACCAAGGAAACCAACAGCAGTTGATGACAGAAACATTGTGAGAGCTGTGAAGAAAAAACCCCAAACCATCAGTCAGTGACATCACAAACAATGTCCACAGGGCAGGGGGTGAAGGTATCTCAATCAACCGTTCAAAGATGACTTGCAGAGCAGCAATATAGAGGCTATACCACAAGATGAGACCACTCATCAGTAGTAAAAATTGAAAGGTGAGATTACAATTTGCAAGGAAGCCATAAAAGTTTTATGGACTGATGAGACAAAGATTAACATTTACCAATGTGTGGAAAGTGTGGACATAGAAGGCATCTGCTCAAGATCCATAACATGCGAGCTCATCTGTGAAGGACAGTGGAGGAAGTGTCTTGGCTTGGGCTTGCATGGCTGCTTCTGCAGTAGTCTCACTAATCTTCATTGAGGATGGTAGCCACAGGATGAATTCAGAAGTCTATAAAAACATGCGGAGATGCGTCCAAACTAATTTGGAGGAACTTTGTCAACATAACAAAGCACTTCATTAGGGAGAAGAAGTGTAAGGTTTTAGACTGGCAAAGTCAATCATCAGACCTGAACCCAATTGAGCATGCATTTCACCTCCCGAAGAGGTGATTGAAGGGAAAACCCCCCAGAAACAAACAACACATGAAAGACGCTACAGTTAAAGCCTGGAAAAGCATCACAAAAGAAGAATGCAACTTATTTTGATGTCAATGGGTTGCAGGCTTTATGAAATTATTGCAAGCAAGGGATATGCTTTCATTTACTTTAGTACTCTCTGTTCCAGTACTTTTGCTCACCTAAATTGGGTGGCCTGATACCAAGGGTGCTATGTTCTAAGTAGTTTAACACACTCTCGTGTTCATCTTTTTATCTCAATCCCAAATGTAGTCAGTGTATAGCAAAAACAAAGGAATTGGCTGTGTTGTTCCAATACATTTGGAGGGGACTGTAGTTACAGTACCAGGAGTACTTTCTGAACCCTACAGGTTTACAGTTGTTTAAATGAATAAATAAGCAACCTTAACTCCTTAGCTGCCATATACTTTTCCATTTTTGTGCAGGTCTGTGTGGGGCAATTTCTTTAATTGTTTAACTTGCTTGCTGAAAAATTGTGGAAACCTGACGTGACAGAAAGGAAGTCTTGAGGGCTGTGACAGGCTGGTCTCGTGTCATGACATGCTCAGAGCAATGCGACAGGGAATTCATTTGCCAAATATTGCTGCTATATGGTTCGCAATGCGGCAGGGTTGTTGCGACAGCGTGTGCTAGTTTGAGTGGTGTGAGACTGGAGTGGTGGGGTTTATGAAAGGGAGTTTAAAAGTGATGTTGTTCTGTGATGTGTATCCTGAAATTAATTAGCCAGGCCAGGCTCGGCTATGCTGTGTCATGATAGCCATGGGCACTGTGCTGATGTGACTGTGGTTTTGGGCTGGCAATAAGATTAGGAATAAAAGAAGAAGAAGAAGCAGCTGATGACAATGATGTTTTATGGTATACAGATCCCTCCATCAAAATTCAACCAGGATTTCGGCATTTTATGGGCTGATGTTTCCAAATTTTCTCATACATCCTTCAAGCAGTCTTTATGTATTAAAATGTAAAAAAATATGAAAAAATTTTTGTCATAGTAAAGCATACGCAATAAAGCATAGTGATGTTGATATGCGCACCTGGTCTTCACCCTATGGAATTCCTTCATGGCTAAAATGAATTGATTCTTGAACCTATCAAATCTTGATGCAATAGAATCTTTGGACACATACAAGGGGGGCAACATTTCACAACTGTTTGCAATAGGAAATATGATACATATTATACAAGTTATCTTCCATCCAAAACTATATTATATTATATATACTAAATCTATATTGAAATGCTTTGTGTTTTTTTTAAAGAAGGCAGTAGTTTGCTCCAGTGTGGTTTTCCTTTTGGAACACTGGTCTAGAGCAGGGAACTCTCGTGGCAAAAGACTACATGGAACTGGAACTGCACTGTCCTCTCAGGTCCTCTTCGCACTTGTACTGTGTTTGATCTGCACTTCATTGTACGTCGCTCTGGATAAGAGCGTCTGCTAAATGCCATGTAATGTAATGTAACATTCAAGTATACACTTTAACAGTATAAAGCTATTTTAATGTATCATTTTTACATGGAGTTGTCTAAGGGTGATATCCATTACCTCCAAACTTAGCTGTGTACGTATATCTGTGAAATAATGACAGAATGAGGCTGAAAATATCACCAGTATACATTTGTAACCATTATTTTGCATACATGACTTGTTTTTAAGATTAGTTTGGTCGCCTTTGTAATTTTACAAAAAGAATGAGATTCTTATTCATATTTTTACCCAGATAGAGACATTTGAAAATGATGGCTTAGTAAAAGATGGCTATTTTGGATTATCACTGATCATATATTTCTCAATAACTATTTGGTATCTGGCGCTTTAGCTCTTTATAGCTAGGCAAGGAATACATATATTAAAACCGAAGGGATTCTGAGGAACAGGCCCCGCACTCCGTTATCTTGGTCCATTCCCGTGGGCTGACTGGTACGGAGCTGGTGTGCATACTCGTTGAGCAGTTCTTCTCATTCGGCTGCATCTCTGCCGAGTGGCCGGCGTTGCTGCCGCAGAGCTGCCTCTGCTGCTTCAGCTGCAGCGGTAATCTAGTCACCCGCAGCTGTCGCTCCATATGGCCAGTTCACCCTGATCACTGTGAGCCGGGCCTGAGCCTCCCCTGGACAAAAGAGTGCCTCTCAACACCACACCATGTCCAGCGTGTCCCAACCGAACTCTAGTGGTTGTACGCGGTTCTCATTGTCCAGTCAGGAAATTTGGCCTGAGAACTGTGTGGCAATGATGCCCAAGTTTGACCATGCGGTTACATGGTCGGGGGAGAGATGCGGTGTGATTATGTAGAGCCCTGATTTACCTGGAGCTTTGGAAATCCCTGCTAATCCATGAGGGCAGGGCTTGTGGCGGAGGTGCTGGTGGGGGTAGGCGGATCGCGGGGTCGGGGGTGAGGCTAGCAGTCGAGAGGTGTGGTGGGTTAGCGTCGCAGCCCTCCACCAGCTCCCCATGAAGGTCTCCTGGCTCCAGAAAACTGTCACCTGGATCGTGCGGCTAATGTCACTGCGCCGGAAGTGTCGGAGTTAAGTAGCCATCACTTCTTTAGAGGCCGTGTTGATTGTGCGTGTTTGTGTCAGCCTGGTAGGCCTATAATATTCAGCAGGGAAGTGCTGCTGGTGTGCTCCGATTGAGCAGTTTGAAGGGTTTTGGAATATCTTACTGGGCGTGTTATGCATTTCATATATTAGACGTTACACCAGCTATGAAGTAGTTGTTCTGAACTGCCTCGCAACTTGGTGATGGAAGTCAAGATTATAATTAATTGCTCCATCTTTTCTTATGTTTCAGAAACACGTGACCTGCTCTATCATAATCAGTTGGAAGTCGCGACTGCCAATTTCACATAAATCCATGTTTATGTCAAATTGTACATTTTTGGCTGTTTTAGGCTTTCATCTTCATTTTGTAGAACAATAGCTTACATGATCTGCATGTGTTAATACCAAATTCAGAGTAAAAATATAGTTTTCAAGCTTTTAAATGCAAGATGTCAAAGTGAAAGTAACACTGGAATTGTGCATTGTTTTGAGGCTAGCCAGCTTGTCACCATTCACCAGTCACAAACAACAGCATGCGTTGCTTTCATTGCTTTCGAGAGTAAAAATATAGTTTTAAAAGTTTTATATATAAGGTGACAAGTTAGAGCTGGGTATATTGTTTATATATAGTTATATTCGATAAAAGCATCAACCAAATAAATAATAAGTTATCTGATAGCTCCGATTGAGTTTCATTAGCCCAGTGTCGGTACTCTTTCGCGATGAAACTTTGAAGCCGTTTTTCTCAAAAACATGGTTTTCTGGTCCTCAAAATGATATGGAACACAACCTCCTTGATATCTGGAGAAGAGAGAAAACCTTGCCATCTTTAGAAAGCTTACATCCAACTCTTTCGGTTATATACTGGTCACAGGTCACATATACTTTTGTAGTGATATTGTAGTAATATTTATTCCAAACACCAGACACACTCTGGGATCAGTTGAGTTGACAGCTATTTTCCACTGTCCAAATAGAATCAATTTGTCCTCATTTTGTATTGCATTTAATTAAAAATGCAATGTGACTTTAACTGTGAAATCTAGTTGAGTGGGATGATTACACATGGTTAACAAATAACAAATGGTTGTAGTTTTAAGTGGGTTATTTATTTGTACAATTTATATGATCCATTTTGTCTATATGTCCTGTTTATTTCACCATACTTTATACTACATAATTTAAAATGTCTGGTTTCGTCCTTTATGTGAGATAGTCAAATTAAAATTAACTATACCAGATTGTGAAACTCTAAATACCTTGTATGTAGGTTAAACACTATTTGTTGTTTAAAGTGTTGGACATGAATTGACCTCATACTCTGGTAAAATAGAAATAAAATGGGCTGATGCAATGATAGATTGAATGTTTTTAAAATGTAAAGTCATTAGGCTGCTCTTTCTGCCTGCAGGGCCTGTTATTAATCTTAATGACTGCTGGTACAAAATGTTTATTTTTGGTTTCTTCCCAAGCTCCCTCTGAGCCAATATCATGACTGACTGGAAAGGCCAGAGGAACCTCACAGGACTGGGTTATGTTAAGTTAAGACATTTTCTGAACAATACTACGGAAAAATACTGGTTATGGGGAGGCGAAGCGGATGTCCCACTGAATTGAATTTCTGCTATACTGACAAATTAATGCTATATTAATGCATTTCATCATAGACAGCTGCCGCGACAACTTCAGAAAAGCAAACAAAGCATTAAATCCTTCGGCAACCACAAAATTACAAGGCTCCGTATCATCAGCAAATGATCTACATGCAGCTTTTCATTACTTAAAAAGATATATATATATATATATATATATATATATATATATATATGTATATATGTATCGTAGTTACGAGCGCACGGTCAGACTTGTGTACCAAACACAACAACAAAGATGACGTTATCTATCCCCGGCTGGCCACTCTCATGGGTAGGGACACCCTCGCTCTGCTATCTCTGTATCTAGAAACAGGGATCATGCACAGCTGTACCAGAACTGAAACGCCAATGAAACGCCACTGAACACACACCACTGAGGACCTGAACACCTGTGTTGGACTGTTTAACAGATGATGCTGATTCTTAAAATATCCGTATGTCTGTGCATTGGCCAGTGAGGAGCAGAATTTTCCATCACTTCCAGCCCTTCTTTCTGCTAACGGAGCTATTGTCTGTTCTGAGGGCAACCTGGAGTCACATTGTCCAGTTACATACGTAGATCTCAGCAATCTGCATAATTACAACAGCACGTGCTTTAATAAAATATCAGGCTGCATGTGCATAGTAATAGTATGCATCTATTTCTGCATGGAAATGTACATTCTTGTTTTGTATGGACCCCATACACCTCCAATATGGTTTTTTTTAACTGTCTTTGGCACAACTCTGGTCCTCGTTTTGACAAATGCAATAACAGACTCCCAACGGCAGTCACAAGTCTAGAATCAAGACTGTATACTGGAAGTTTTCTTATACCTGCACTAAGGAAGCGATTGATTGAATATACTTGACTGATCAGAAAGAGCTGAGAAGCAAAATGTCCAATTACTTTTGGTCCCTGAAAATGGAGGAACTTTGGGGTGTCATTTTTTAATGGATCTCCCAATATGGATGTGAATACCCTCTAATTAAATTGAAATACAGAGCCAAATAACAGATATTGGACCACTATCCAAATACTTATGGATTGCAATGTGTGTACCCTGATACTTGCTGAAGCCTTGCTGGGATGGCGGTACCCCATCTGGGATTGGGATCTGAATCTGCATCCTCTTGAATTACAGGCCTAGTTCTTTAACTGTTATACTACACTGTCCTCATGAGGGGACCCCAACTGTTTTTTTTCTCCTCTTACCTGGCACAAAGATCAAATGTGAAGTTTGGTCAGATGATGAAAACACCTGTACCACATCAGTGACCGTGACGGATGCAGTCAGATACTGCGTCTCCACCAGAGCGCAGTTTACATTTCAATTTCTGCCGTTAAAGTGAAAGCAAATGTTTTATGAGGTTTGGAGGACCCGTCGGAAACAATGGTGCTCTCATCAGCATGGAATCTACAGCCGTAGACCCGGGATGATATCAAAACCAACTGATTTCTGATGGTCCAGCTATTTTAACTCATTGTGACAACATTGGTATAATTTGCAAGTTTTAACGCAACTTTACTGCAGTGATTTTTGCATTGTCGTTCCCTTATTTTGTTTTATTTACTGTCTTTTCTTTTGCATTTTCAGGAAAGTGACTTTGGTGATGGTGGGACTGGACAATGCGGGGAAAAGTGCCACGGTCAGAGGGATTCAGGGAGGTGAGGCTCCCCCTCGCTCAGCTCTGTGTGTCAGCTGCAGCTGCAGTGGGATGCTCTGTGTGAGGCATGAGCACACAACACTGCCAGACAGGGTCACTCGACCAGGGTCCATTTCTCTAGTTCAGCCAATGTCTTACAATAGGGATGGGATACTGTAACTCGCATGCATGGATGTTTACACGGTGGGAAACGGTTTAATTACAGAAAAATAAATGGAGTCTGTGTGTGTGTGTGTGTGTGTGTGTGTGTGTGTGTGTCTGTGTCTGTGTCTGTGTCTGTGTCTGTGCATTTGTATGCGTGCCAATTCAGTAAAATAATAGAAAGAGTGCCTGTGAGATATGTGGCCTAGTTAACAAGCTTATGCCTTCAGGCAACAAAAGCTTCAGCTGGAAAAAAAAACAAAAAGACTTGCATGTATCTGCATTTGCGAGCTGTTTTCAGTTAGCTGAAGTAATATGTGCCCGTTATCATCCAATTAATAAAACAATGGCAGGCTCTCAAACGTTTTCAAACATTCATTGGTTGACTTTGCTGGCCATCAAATACCTAGCTTTGTATGGCTTTCCCAATTATGTTTTATTGGAATATAACTGCAAATAAAATGTATCAGCACACTCACAGACCGCATGCAGAGGTGGATATATGGATGTAGCTTTTTGTTGAATTTTATATTTTTAACTGTAAAGTGTTTTAGAGGATATTTATATTTTTTGGTATGAAAGTATGCACATCCTGTCAATTATTGATAAACTGTTTTTTTTAAATAATATTTCTGTAGAAAACCCAGAGGACGTGGCCCCCACTGTTGGGTTTTCCAAGGTGGACCTGAAACAGGGGAAGTTCGAGGTGACCATCTTCGACCTCGGAGGAGGGAAGAAGATCCGGGGCATCTGGAAGAACTACTACTCCGAGTCGTACGGCGTGGTGTTCGTGGTGGACTCCAGTGACGTGCAGCGGATCCAGGAGACCAAGGACATCATGGCCGAGGTCCTGCGTCACCCCCGCGTCTCCGGGAAGCCCGTGCTGGTGTAAGTAACCGAACAGGCCCTGTGTGCACTGGCAAGACCCTTATCTCATTAACCTGGGGCTCATCACTGTGAAAACTACATACTTATTTATTTATTTTAATCCAAGTATTTTGTTTGGAACTGTACAGAAAGGGAATATAGCATATTCCCTATAGCAGGGCTTGTAAGGGGGAAAGTAGAGAGTTACCAGTTTACGTGTACTGCCTTTTTAATACACTGGGTGGTGTTATTGCCTCTTGGAACAGCTTTGCTTCGGTTGCACATCTTGTTTCGTGTGTGTGGGGAAAAAAAAAAAAAAAAAGATGTGCGGAAGTCAGAGGAAGTTTCTGGTTGTTATATCATCTTTCTTTTGTTATCAGTGTTCTATTCACCGTGTTTTTTTTTGTCCTGACATTATTTCCTTTGGCTCCGTAGGAACCCAATGCAATTTCGAATAGGTCAATACCTGAAACTGTTTCCAGTACTTCTGCAGCAGAAGTTCTGTATATCAAATTCACTGTTTCGCTTGAATATAGCTTAGTCTGGTAACTTAGTCTGAAACAAATAGTTTTGGGTTATAGACAGGTCAAATAAAGCACGGAGCAGTAGATCTGTATAGGCTCTATTGACCTACTTACTCCACTCTACAATAGTGTTGACCCACCCATTGTTGACTGTAGGTTTAGTACTTTGACCTGGAGCACATTCTCGGTCTACGTGTTCCTCGACGCTCTTTCGCTTTTTCTGTCAAACGAGAGTTTCCAGTGCCAGATGTGAACGCTGAGCCACACCTGCGTCTTTTGTCCTGTTTGCTCTGACATCAGACGCTTCGCTGACTCACAGACACTCGTCCTCAACCGCGGGCTGAGCGTCTCGCTGGGCACAGGCACCGACGAGACAACCCTCCCTGTTCCACGGGCGGGACCCACTGCGCGGCTTACAGCACAACCGCTTGTATCAGCGGGGAAGTTACACGGTTGTGGCCTAATTACTGTAAATTAGAATGCCTCTATATTTAACATGCTTTAGCTGTAGGGGTAGTTACACACAAGTAGGGCATCGGAATAGCTATTTTGTTGTTCCAGTGCGATTTGATATAAGCACTGTAACATAATATATTACTAGCATAAAATGTTAGAAAACAATTCATCTTTTTTTCCAACATGTGCTTATTTTCTTACCCAAGTAAGCCAAATGCCTACTTTCATTTTCCGGCAATTTGTAGTAGAATCACTTCTTTCCAATTTACAAACCTCAAATTTGTAATAAATACATTATTATAGAAATTGAAGACGAGTGTGTCAGTACTTTTAAACAAGTACTATTTGTTTTAATAGTTTTTTTCTCTGTGGAGCACGTTCCAACTTTTGTTGGATAAGTGCTATGTAAATAAAGATTTACAATTAACATGCTTATGTGAGGAAGTTAACGTGCTAACGTGAGATGGTTAACGTGCTAACGTGAAGAAGCTACTGCTCTTCTTCAGCACAGCTCAGTCAGAGCGTGCTGACCCTCAGCTGTAGTACCCTTTCTGAGCACGCCGTGGCCTTGTCACTTATCAGGGCCAGACGTATCTCTAGACCCCCACAGTCTGTGGTGGGAGAAGCACCCTATCAGTGTCCTCATTCTGTTGTCTGAACGCCAAGCCTTACACAGCCTTACTGTGCCAGAAGAATATAAGAAGATTATATTACTTTTTCTTTTCATAACTGCATCGTATTTCTCCAAGGACAGCAACAGCAGCACAGTCTCCTGATCGGGTTCTTCTTCTTGTACCTGGCGGCCATCTTGAACTTCTCGCAGGTGACCGTCACATAGTCCTGCGTCTTTTCCACGTTGGCCTGGATGTTCTCGATGTGCTCCCCCTGCTCCTCCACCATCATGTAGATTTCCAGGAACAGGTCCCGCAGGTCCTTCATGTTGCTCTCCAGGCTGAGGAGCTCCTTGTGCCGGTGCTCGATCTCGGACAGCTGGGCGCGCGTGATCTTGGCCTCGTGCAGCACGTTCTCGTTGAACACCTCCCACTGGCCCTGCTCCATCATCTCGTCCACCTGCTCCTCGGACACCTCGCGGCCGGACACCTCCAGCTGCCGGACGATGAACCGCTTGCACTTGTCCTGCTTGCAGACCAGGGTGTCGTTGTACTGGCGCATCACCTGCTGGAACTGGCGGAAGAGGGCGGTGTGCTGGGCCCGCCGGATCCGCACGGCCGTGGCCGCGGGGCCTTCCCGGGCCTCGGCGGTCTTCACCTGCCTGGAGAGCGCGTCCAGCCGCTTGTGGATGCTCTCGGCCTGCAGCTTGATGTCGCGCGTGATGCTGCTCTCCTTCTTCATGACGCTGAAGCGCCGCATGGCCGCCACCAGGTGCTTCTGCTGCTGGCTGAAGGCGCGCACCTCGGCCTCCAGCTCGCCCACGGCCTCCCGGATGCGCTGCACCTCCGACAGGAAGTTGTCCAGGACCGGCTCCTCCTCGAAGACCACGGCCTGCGGGGTGGGGGGGACGTCGTCCACCCCGTCATCCCCGTCCTCTCCCGCGCCGGTCGGGCTGCTCTCCTGCTCCTCGCTGGCCGCCTTCGCTCTCTGCCTCAGCTCCTCCAGGCGATCTTTCATGGTGTCAGGGCGCTGTCGGCCAAAGGGGACGGGTGACCTGCTGTCTTGGCAGGAAAGGTGACTGGCTCCCTTTCTTTCTTCAGCTCCTTTGTAATGGATGCAGCTGTGCTCCAGTATGTCCACAGATAAAGTAAAGGTGTCTTAAGCTGGTAATTAAAGGAGAGAGTGCACAAATTCAAATTATTTCAGTGAATTCTGCCTTCTATTTTTTTTAACCTAATAATCTGTTACTTCTAACCAAATCATACATTACATTACATTACATGTCATTTAGCTGACTCTTTTATCAAAAGCGACTTTCTGTTGATTTGATTAAGCAAGACTAAGCAAATCCTCCTGAAGCAATGTGGGGTTAAAGGCCTTGCTCAAGGGCCCAACAGCTGCACTGATTGTGGCTACACCGGGGCTTGAACCATGTACCTTAACCACAAGGCTACAGGCAAATGCATTGAGTTTGTGATCGTAGCTGATTATTTTTGATGGGTATTGACATTGTCCTGTGGTTTCCGTCTCCTGATTATTCATAGTGATGTTAGAATGGCCCGTCTTATGTAAATATTTACTTTGGTGTGGTGGCTTATAATTATAATACAGAAGAAAACACAGCCCTATGCAAATCTCCTTTTTTCTTTTAGTGTTTGACATTTTATTGTTTTCATTTGACAGTGGGTGTAATGTGAGACACAGTGAACTTCCTGACCATGACTGCATGTTTGTTCCCCCTTTATTGACTTCCCTCGTTTGTGTTTTATCAAGATAAATTACATTTGTCAGGTTTTTCTGTTCAACAGATTTCCATAGCTCACTTTGGTGTGGTCCATTTTTCACCGCCCGTCTTCTTAGGCGATGGCTCATGCTAGTTCAGTATTACAAGCTACCTTTGTAATTTCACATTAAAGATTCTTCTGTTTAACAGGAGTAGACATTCGTGACTGTTGCATTAAACGGTATAGTCTCAGGTCGGCTAGCAATTCAATGTCCACACAGACACTCCTACTGAAGTTAAAATATGCTGAGCTGATTATGCTGCTGCCACCGTACAGTACGCAGTATTACTGTGACAGCTATTAGCCATAAGAACATTAAGCTTTTTTTGTGTTTTTAAAGCTAGACTAAATGTAGATATGAGTTGAAAATAATCATGTCCATGAAAGGCAAAATGGAGCAAATTATTTTATGAAGACAGCAATAATAGCTGGAAATACAGATCTAAACAGGAAGGGTAGTGCACTGTAGTGTAGCATCTGGGACAAGCATAGAGTCATGGCCCTTGAAAGATTTGTGCGATCAGAGATGTTATATATTTATTGAAATTCTTTTGAAATACTGTTATTTTTATTATTATTATTATTATTATTTTTTTTTTTCCCTCTCCCTCCTGCCACCAGGACTGTTCTACCTGAGAATAGATTGCTGCATAGAGAATGTTCAGTGTATTTTGTGAGCATACATTCTTACCTTTTCACTGATTTATATATTTAGGCTCATCTTAACTTGAGAAAAAACAATACATTGTGCATTGATTTCACGACGCAAAAGGAACAATCCCTTTGACAGTCAGGCACCACCAACAGCGGTGTGGACAGATTCAACCATGAAGTTTAAGCCTGTTTTGACTACAATTATTTTTAACTGCCGCTTGTTTAATGTTATTCTTGAGAATCGTTTTTCTACACCGCCCTCCAAGGTTCCATCGTATTCCTCCTGTTAACACAGTCAGGGGGCTCAAGTGCACTAAATAATGTTGACTTGTGGCTTTGTCTAGAGCAGATAGTCAGTATCATGCTGCTACCCTGGAGGCCTTCTACAAATAAGTCAGAACCTTCCTCCTTTTTATTTCACTGACAAGAAGGAAGTTACTGACAAAAGTTTTTTTCCAGTAAAAGGGGTTGAGTATACATTTGCTCTCTACTTACTGTTATAAACATATTAGTTTGTTTGCAGTTAAAATATGGAAGTAGAATTGCCTGACCATTTTTGTTTCCACCAATATCCTTTTTTAAAATCATCAACATGACTAAATGGAGTGTATCTTGCATGGTTTTCTTTTAGAAAGCCCTGGCCTTCACAGATGTCCTGTTTCGCATACACACAGCAGTGGTTGGAGTGCTTGTCATAGAGGTATCTTCTAAGCACAATGTTTGATTGCCTAAACAGTGCTCACGTTTGCAGCCAGAGATTTCCTTATTTAGCCCCCATGTAATACAGAAGAATTTGTTTATAAAGAATAGGCCTATAAAGTTATGATGTCACATGCTAAATCCAGCATGAAACCCATCACTGCATAGACTTGGGCAGAAGTAATGCATTAGCATCATTGCTATGCCCTCTAAGTGTACACAGGGAACACTGTGCACTCCACACAGTACTACAGGACAGATATCAGTTGGACGAGGCAACTGAAGCCCAACCAAGGAGCCCATAAGGGTGAGCATGCACTTTTTTGGAAGTAGCCACATGAGAGCCTTGTGCTCTTTATTTCACCCCCTTTGTGTTCTCTTGCCCGGCCCTTGTGACCCAGTTTGGGCATGTGTTCCATTGCTTAACAATGCGTGTGTGGTTAGGCACATGCTAGCATAGCCTTCGGAAAGTATGGAATGAGGGATGGGATGTATTCTCCATTAAAAAAAAAATTCTAGATAAAAGAAAGTGCAACAGATCTGTTGGGATATTCACTTACTGGAAGGGGATTCCAAGCCGAAGGGACAGTGAATACCTTTGAGCATTAATACGGCTCTCTCAGGCTTCTTAAAGGGAATGATTATAGTTGATATATTATTAATATGAGTAGCTATTGTTTCCTGTTATTCTAAGGGGAAAGACCTGACCTGGATTAGGGCAAAAATATTTTCTGGCCGAGATCTGATAAAGAAACATTGCACAAGCGGATGTCATAAACTTTAAGTCAATTTAAGATTACCTCAGCGGGCTCAAAATTAGCCGGGCATTTTGGCTATTGGGCATATTTAGATCTTCCAGCCCCAGGGCATCTTCCATCCTGCATTAAAGGAATACACCCCTGCTAAAGCACCCAAAATGCTGTGTAACTAGCTTGTTGCGACATGAAACATAGAACAAAAAACTAGGCATTTTGATTTCATACGCTGTTGTATGGAGACTCCATGTTGGATATGTTGGAGAAATTCAAACAGCTACAGAATGTCAAATTGCCTGGTGAAGAAGAATACAATTGTATTGATACTGTTGGGACGGCAGTTCTGCCATTGTTAACTTTCTACAGTGGAGAATAATTATCACGATGACCACGCACAGAACAAGACCGTGGCCACTCTCCACAGGGTTTTGTGGTCATCGGACTCTGCACTTCCTTTCATCATTCTGGGCCCTGCAAGGACAGAGCCTGAAACTCAATTATGAAAAATGTCATCTGCTTCATAAATTAAATAGTTTTTGGAAGGAACCCAATAAAAGTTTGATTTTGGGGGTTAATGACCATTTTAGTACCCATTATTTTTAGCTATGGAGCATCGCTTATCCTAAATGCTGTCAAGTAGACAATTTGTGCACGTTATGTACCATTGAGTTTAACTACTGAGACGCTGTGTTTAAGGTAGATGAAGTTTCTAAAAAAGTATTATCCTGGGAGTCACTATAATAATATTGACCTACGCAGGAACTTAAAACTTTTTTTAAAACCACATTCTTATACACTAGTGGGAAGAGAATAATAAAAGAGAATAATAAAAAGGTATTTATCTTTTGTCATCAAACAAATAGTGACACTATGACGCAGTCCAGCTCTCTATTTGATCATAGATAACCTTAGATCCACTTCACAGTATAGGAGCTAGTTTGTCCGGCACGTGATTTCTGTTTTTCAGTTTAAACGTAGCACTGTGTCGTCTGTCGTCTTTTGCCAGATTGTATGGTGTTATAGTGGAACTCGTTAGGCATGCAGGAGCCCCACAGGGGTTCAGTGGCAATTTTCTGTCATTAGTTACTTCCTCTGTAAGCAGGGAGGGCACTGGAGAAAATCATAGCAGGGATTGAGCCATAGCCCCAAATCTAAAACCTGTTTACGTTTCTCATTCGAGAATTCGTTTGAATAAATGAATTTAACATCAGCTGTTATCTAGGAACACCAGAGGAATTCTCAAAAACTTCTGAGAACTGTTATTTCTTTCTTTAACAATAAGATTGTGAAACTTTTAAGATTGATTTTTTACCTTGTGACAAAGCCAGAGTCCTCTTTCATTCGGAGCCAAAAAAACAACAGTGTCAGTTTCCACCAGCGCTTAGGCAGAGGATGTGGAAGCCCAGTTTCCAGCCCCGGTGCATCTCGGCAGGTCAGGAAGAGCTCTCCACGAGACTGAGGGGCTTGGAGGACCGCCCCTCACCGTGACCTTCCCAATGCAGAAACTTCCATAGTGCGTTCCAGCGGGGCGAAGCAGGCAGACTTTCCGAGCGAGTTTCCCTCGGTGAACTCCTGCCAGCTCTGAGAGAGAGAGAGAGAGAGAGAGAGAGAGAGAGAGAGAGAGAGAGAGAGAGAGAGAGAGAGAGAGAGAGAGAGAGAGAGAGAGAGAGAGAGAGAGAGAGAGAGAGAGAGAGAGAGAGAGAGAGAGAGAGAGAGAGAGATGAGAGAGAGAGAGAGAGAGAGAGAGAGAGAGAGAGAGAGAGAGAGACTCTGGGAAATCTGGTTGAGCCAGTCCTGGCCCCGCCTCCCCTCTCTCCGCAGAGGGAAGTTTATCTGGCCAGGGAGGAGGGGGGTGGCTCATTGGGCTATCTGAAGGCTCCAGGGTGACGCGGCTGAGAGGGCCGCAGGAGGGCCGCACACGGCCCCGGCTTTCGTCCCGGGCCCGGCGGGTTTGGGGGGGCCGCCGCATGAGTGCCCAAGGGCTCAGACTGATCGTTTATGACATGCTCCTGAATTCCTGTGAGGCTAAGGGGGAGCAAAGACCGATTACAAACTGCAGGCGCTTCACCAATCAAATGCCTTTCTGAACTGTTTGCCATTCCACAACTGGGGGGGGGGGGGGAAATGGGTCAGTCGAAAACATAAAAAAATGTAACTAGACTGTGAAGTTATGTTGCTTAAGTTCCACGGGTTTCAGAGCCGCTCCGCCTTCTGCCTGCAGCACCGCTGCGGTGACGAGGTGTCATCCGTCTCAACCTCCGCGCTCCGTCCCTGTGCTCCGTCCCTGTGCTCCGTCCTGTGCCCCGTCCCTGTGCCCCGTCCCTGTGCTCCGTCCCTGTGCCCCGTCCCTGTGCTCCGTCCCTGTGCCCCGTCCCTGTGCCCCGTCCCTGTGCCCCGTCCCTGTGCCCCGTCCCTGTGCTCCGTCCCTGTGCTCCGTCCCTGTGCCCCGTCCCTGTGCTCCGTCCTGTGCCCCGTCCTGTTCCCCGTTCTGTGCCCCGTCCCTGTGCCCCGTCCTGTGCCCCGTCCTGTTCCCCGTTCTGTGCCCCGTCCCTGTGCCCCGTCCCTGTGCCCCGTCCTGTGCCCCGTCCTGTGCCCCGTCCTGTTCCCCGTCCTGTTCCCCGTTCTGTGCCCCGTTCTGTGCCCCGTCCCTGTGCCCCGTCCCTGTGCCCCGTCCTGTGCCCCGTCCTGTGCCCCGTCCTGTGCTCCGTCCCTGTGCTCCGTCCCTGTGCCCCGTCCCTGTGCCCCGTTCTGTGCCCCGTCCCTGTGCCCCGTCCTGTGCCCCGTCCTGTGCCCCGTCCTGTGCTCCGTCCCTGTGCCCCGTCCCTGTGCCCCGTTCTGTGCCCCGTCCCTGTGCCCCGTTCTGTGCCCCGTTCTGTGCCCCGTTCTGTGCCCCGTCCTGTGCCCCGTCCTGTGCTCCGTCCCTGTGCTCCGTCCCTGTGCCCCGTCCTGTGCCCCGTCCTGTGCCCCGTCCTGTGCTCCGTCCCTGTGCCCCGTTCTGTGCCCCGTCCCTGTGCCCCGTCCTGTGCCCCGTCCTGTGCCCCGTCCTGTTCCCCGTCCTGTGCCCCGTTCTGTGCCCCGTCCTGTGCCCTGTCCCTGTGCCCCGTCCCTGTGCCCCGTCCTGTGCCCCGTCCTGTGCCCCGTCCTGTGCCCCGTCCTGTTCCCCGTCCTATGCCCCGTCCTGTGCCCCGTCCCTGTGCCCCGTCCCTGTGCCCCGTCCTGTTCCCCGTCCTATGCCCCGTCCTGTGCCCCGTCCTGTGCCCTGTCCCTGTGCCCCGTCCCTGTGCCCCGTTCTGTGCCCCGTTCTGTGCCCCGTCCCTGTGCCCCGTTCTGTGCCCCGTTCTGTGCGACCTCATGGGAAGTGTTTTTTGAGAAGCCTCCCTTTACAGGAAATGACACGCAAAAGCAAAAAAACTAACAAAAAAATAAAACACAACAAAGGGGATGTGTAATGTGTGTTTGCATTAATTAATGACTGTTTGATTATGTGTCACTTATTAAGTGTTGGACTTTGAATGCTGAATGAATCTTCTCAATCTGAGGGCGTGTTGCCAGCTGATAGAAGGAGAAAGCTGGGAACCTCTTATTCCCTTTCAGGTTTATTACAACCTCCAGGCCACAATCACTGCTCTGAACTCGGCTGTTATTCAATGGCTTTATTATACAATATTGGTAAACATGTCACATATCATCATCGGAAAAAGTGCATAATGCAATCGAGCTGAACTGTTAGAGGAACTGACCTTGAATATTTATATTGTTCACCGTGTTTACAAATGGTCCTGTCCGTAGCCACCAGGCATTCCATCAGCTCTGATACAGATTCCACCCCAAAGAAATGGCTTGGTACAGCGTACATAATAATGACACAGTGGTTAGAACTGTACTTTTGTTTCTTTTTATTTTTCAATTTTCTTTTAGATGTCTTTGGCATGAACAAGCAATTGACAATGTAATGGAATAAAAACGCATCAGCGTCTGTTATTTACTGCTGCTTTTCAACGTCAATGTAAAACTGGTTATTATTTCTGATTATATTTGAAGCCGTACAGAGCAGTATTTATATGAAATGTCAGCTGCAACAGTAGACAATATTTCCCACCCTCAGGCCATTGAGTTCTATATTGAAACATCAGAAATGTTATTGTGACACTGTCTAACCAGTTTAGCGGTTAGTCTTTCTGAATGGGGCAAATTGAGAGAAGGGCTAAACTTGTTTCAATGGTGGGATTCAGCAAGTTAGCCGATAAATATGTTAAAATGACAAGTTTTTTCTCCATTGTTGTGAATCACCCGGGTGAGATGTTGGTGTGAAATTGTGAAAACCCAGGGGATGCTTTAATGAAATGAGAGATACCACTGTTCTGTTTAAAATTGTTACGCACGTTGTACGCGTCGGATAATGTGTGCTTTATCAAAGAATGTGGTGTATTGACATGATAGACTAAACTAAAGGAGAGGTCTTGTTTAAGCTTCCTGTTTTTGGAAGGCCCTGATGTATGGGGTGCATCAGTACCGGGCAGCCCCCTCGATAAAGCTTTGTTCAGACGGCTACCCCAGAATGCGTGACAGGCTGAGGTTAACCCTGTTTAAAGTCCTCATCGCACAAATACCCACACACACTCGGCTTCCCAGCAGATTAACCGCCATGAGACATTTAATAAGCATTGGTATTTCAGCCAAAGCGGATAAAACAAGCTAATAAAAACAGGAATTTGACAAAAAGCACAAGTCCAGCACATATACCTTTCATATGTTGCTGAAGGTGTGCCTTGCTGTGCTAACCCAGGACTCTGACATCTGGCTTTGACATGCTGCCTTGCATTCTTCTTACAGGAATAGACTGTTGTTGTTCTAGGGAGTGCTGTGACTGCTATGACCTCCATCAACTGACTGTAAAAATACATCATACAGATCGCACTTCAGTTTTAAACCACTTTACCCATAATCCTTCTTTTCCTTTACCCTCAGGCTTGCCAACAAACAGGATCAAGATGGCGCAATGCACGAGGCTGACATCATCGAGTACCTGTCCCTGGAGAAACTTGTGAATGAAAACAAATGTCTCTGTCAAATAGTGAGTATCCCTTTGTGGCCTGGAGCCCCCCTCTGGTGCCAAATATTGACCTATGTTGTTGAGCCGTAGAATCTAGTTACTGAGTAATTGAAGGGCTCCCCCAATAACAGCAATACCTACACTCACCAATAGATGGTGGGGATAGAACAAAGTAACGTGCTGAAAACTTTGTAATGCCTGAATCTGTATGACGTTCAGTGGCATTGACACTTGAGCGAAAGCTGAGTGGCACGAACAGCCTCACAGCCGAAATGAATGTGGGCAGGAGCCGTGCTCGGCTGTCCTGGGCTACGGGAAGAAGCTGGACAAGTCCATTAAGAACGGGCTCAGCTGGCTGCTCGGCAGCATCGCCAAGGACTACGAGGCCCTGAACGAGCGCGTGCAGAAGGACACGGCGGAGCAGAGGGCCCAGGAGGAGCAGGAGAAGAAGGAGCGGGCTGAGAGGGTGCGCCGCGTCCGAGAGGAGAGGTGACGCTCGCTCCCCGCCAAACCGCTCGCCAATACTCCGCTAACTCAGCTTTAATCTCGTCTTTACATGACGTTACATTATTGGAATTTGGCAGACGCTCCTATCCAGAGCAACGTACAGTTGATTAGACTAAGCAGGAGACAATCCTCCCCTGGAGCAATGCAGGGTTAAGGGCCTTTTGCTCAGGGGCCCAACGGCTGTGCGGATCTTATTGTCGCTACACAGGGATTCAAACCCCCAACCTTGCCTGTCCCAGTCATTTACCTTAACCACTACGCTACAGGCAGCCTCATCTGTCGTGGAACTTTAATTACTTCCCTTTCTCTGCGTTGTGTATATATAACAAAGAACACACTTAGAATGATGTTGGTCTCTATTTTATTTACGTATACGGAAGCAAACCACATCTGTAGCACGATGATGGTAATGCTCCCAGAACTGGAAGTCTCCCAGAAAGATATAGGGGTAAAAAGGGGGAGGAGTGGTATTCTGATCCAGCAACACCTGTAGGACAGGAGGCACACAGCATGAAATGAAAAGTTCTTCTACACATCTCACAAGTTTTGTCGGTACTTTTTTCTGCCTGACTTCCTAAAGGATGATCCAGTTATTCTTGGAAGAACAATATTTCGAACCGAACTCGGTTCTTTGTGAATGAGCAATGTTTCTGAATGTTGAAGGCGGGTTAATATGCACACCTGCAGCCCTCTGTATAGAGCTTCTTTCCCATCCCTCAGCTTGTCATGTGCGGTCATGAAGCACAACAATGAAAGCAATGTCCGAGGCTGAGCTCAGGGCGTTGGGCTCCGTCGGTGTGGGGCAGTATTGCAGTGTGAGGGGGTGGGCGGTGTGCAGTTCATGGGGGGTACGGCGTGTCTGCTGTGACATGCCAGGTCCTCTTGTCAGGGAGAAGAGGGAAAGAGAGGAGGCGGAGCGAGAAGGCAGGACCCTGCAGGAGGAGGAGCCTGACGATGACGTCAATATGGCCAACCCCTTCCAGCCAATCGGCAACGTGATCACAGAGGTGAGAGCGCTCATCCGTATCGGCTTGGAAAGTGCAGTGTGCTTACTTTCCTTTGTGCCTTTACTGGAATGTATTGGTTATTTGGCGTACAGTTAGTTCACTTCCAGGAAAATCATGTAAGAAGCTACACAATTGTATTTGTCGAGAAATAGTAGGCATAGAGAATATTTATTTTTTATATATGAAAAAAAAGAATGGTGTTATCACACTCATCTGGATTCAGAAGGGTTCGTCTGTTTGTTTGAATTACTGTATCTTCTTACGGTAAGTACTTTGTTTGGATCCCTGGGGAACTTATGTCCCGGGCTTTCCCTGTGTATACAGTTTGTGTTGAGAGAATGGGACTCTACTTAACTCTGCCCACAGTGCACCACTGATACTGCCTTTACACACCCAGCTGACCATAATTCAGTACTTTATGGCACAGGGTTCAGGAACTGAAACTCAAATAGGTCTGCGAAAAATAAAACAGGCGGTATACAAGTCCTGTCAGGTCTTTTCGGTGTAGGTGGCATTAGAATATGTGTCAAATTAGATGAATAATTCATGGCGTAATGAAATGTGTGTGTGTGTGTGTATTCGTGTTTGTGTTTGCGTGTGTGTACATGCAGAATGAGGACAAGATGAAGAATGAAAGGGAGAGGAAGAGGCAGAGGGAGGCACAGGAGGAGCCAAACAGCCCCACGCTCACAGAGCAGCCACAGGAGGAAGAGGAGGAGGAGGAAGAAGGGGAGGAGGAGAGTGAACGGCAGACCCCGGAGAGTGTCGGGTCAGGTGTGTGTCTCCCCTGCACCATGACTCGCTCGGGTAAGAGTGAACCTTGAAAGGATGAAGAACAGATAATCAGATATTTTTTAACACCTGCCTCAGCAGACCAAGCCAAGAAGAAGACCAAGAAACTACGTCTGAGGAGGAAGCACAGGGTGGATCCCTTAAGAACAGAGGAGGTGGTCCAAGAGAGCCCCACCCCCCCACCACCTCCAGGTAAGAACGCCACCACCCACAGACGGGAGCCCCACGCTCCCAGGGCCTTTTAGGGGGAAAGTTCCACTGCCGTACCCTAGGTTAGAGCCCCACTGGTCCAGTGCAGTCCTCTTGTCCCAGGGTAGAACCCTAAACCCACACCCCACCTCCCTCTCCCCCCACTAATTTAGAGATACGGCCATAAGTCAACAGAACTGCCAACGGTCAGGCATTAACATTTTCAAGGGTATTAAAATCTGAGTTATTACTACTGTTTGCATTTAATGGAGGGGTCAGGAGGTATTCAAATGAATGAAGATTTACACATTGTTTACCAGATAATTAAAGAACCAAATCAGTGCGCAGATATTAATGTGTCGAATGTTTTGTTTTTTTAGTTGGATGGGCTACTCCCAAAGTTTCTAGACTTCCCAAACTTGAGCCTCTTGGAGATACGAGACGTTCTGGTAACTTTTTAATCAGCCTGTTAGCCTTTCTGCATGTCAACCATTCATTCTCTCTCAATTTGATGGATGTAACTTCATTTCAAAATGTGGTGAGCTGTCATTTGTCAGAAGGCGGTTGTGTCTGCATTAATATTCTTGTCACTAACTGTCACCCTTTTTGACACAGTCTTGTTTGTGCACATCATTGTCTGCTTTCCTGGGTGAAGTATACTGTGCGTTCGATTGAAAGATGGAGCTTTGAAGTAAATTCAGCTCGAAAACACCCATGCCTGTGTTACTATGAGGCTAGAATGGACTCCTCATCTTGGCTAGTCCAAAGGGCTTTACCTGGCCTCTGACATTAGAGGAGATTAACCCGTGCCCGTTCAGAGAAACTATTAGACATACATTTGTGCACGCACTCAGGGTTACTCTCAAGGTTCAGTGCCTGGTTACCTGCCAGTCTTGCTGGGATCTTAAGTAATGTGGTCTGAACTGCCTCTGGAGCTGTCTACAGCTGACATCATGTCTGCAGAGGCCTTGACTGAGGAACCCAGTGTCAGACCATGTGGTTTTGAAATGCTCCAGATAATGATAACTCAACTTATATTGATTCATCCTGTGATGGTCTCTAACATATGAACTTAAGTTATTTCATGCGCAGGGATTGCTAGAGGCACTGTAGACCATCTGTTTGATTTGTGTAACTAACATGCTTGTCTGATGTTTCTCCAGTGCTCATTTCCTTAAAGTTCTTTCATTCAAAGACTGCCCATACTAACGCATGCCTATGTGTTCACAGTATATTTCGCATTTCATGCCTGCAATACATACAATACTTATTTTACATTTAATGTTAATTTGATTCATCACGTTATACCAAAGATTAAATGTGTCATATTTTTAAATCAAAGATTAGTCTGATAGGAACCTAACAGCATCCAGGATGTTGGCTAGCCATATGTTATTTTGTTGATCCTCAGTTATCCTCATTATTGCTAGGATATTAAGACGTATCAAGATTAAGCTGTTTTTTGTTGAAAGTAATGACTTTAGACATAGTTACACTGTTGCTCTCTGGTGTTAATTTCTGGTGGTGTTAGGCTAGAACATTGTTGCATTGTTTGGCTAAAGGACTATGGTATCTGCTAATACAATTATGTTCTCTCCCTCCCCTTACAGATTTCTATGGCAAACCCCTCCCTCCCGTCTCAGTTAGGCAAAGACCTAATAGTGACACTCACGATGTCATTTCCTAATCGCTCTGTAGCTGTTACCCTGCACCCCTCCACCAAAAAGGGAAAAAAATCACTTATCTTTCATTTTTATTTATTTTCCCTCTCTAAGTACGTGGAGTGTAGAAGTTTACAAGATCACTCTTCTCCGGAATAGCAAACTGACACCCAACCAACA
This sequence comes from Conger conger, assembly GCF_963514075.1. Taxonomy (NCBI): domain Eukaryota; kingdom Metazoa; phylum Chordata; class Actinopteri; order Anguilliformes; family Congridae; genus Conger; species Conger conger. Next base: position 8,706,306 of record NC_083776.1, on the reverse strand, counting down.
CTACACTACGCTGACGCCGGCCCATCTCAGAGGGGACTGGGATGGGCCTTTATCTCAACCCTGC
>NC_083776.1:8311242-8401242 GCF_963514075.1 Conger conger | reverse complement strand
CGTGAAGGGCTTTAAAAGCCCCCGTGTGGGGTGCACTGTTTGAGGTGAGCTCATCTGGGGAATGTCACTTTAACGGAATGCTCTGACTGAACAGAGCTGCTGCCAGAATGACTTTGCTTGGAGCCCTTTGGCTGTTCCTTTCCAGTGTAAAGTCTATTGAGTAAAAGTGGGAAAAAATGCCTGATGGCTTTTGTGTTGATTTAAAAAAAGTCTTCAATTTCGGAGTATATCTTACTCTTCTCTGTGCGGGTGTGTATATGTGTGTATGTGTGTATACGTGTGTGTGTGTAAGGGCGAAGATAGATATTCCTATTAAAATTTCACATTTTTATACTTCAAAAAGTGTTTTAAAGGAGAGCTCATTCTGTCTATGCCACACTTTCTGATTTGTTTACTTCCAATTTATTGTTTGGTTTTATGTCTCAGCATCACACAATGGCTGTTTATTGGCTGCAGTGTTATTGATGTTTTATGTTGGTGCAGGTTATATCTTGCGTATCCCGATTCTGAAATTAAAGATGACAGGAAAAGATATTTTAAGCAAACAACATGTCTCTTTTCACTCTGAATTTCCACGCACATTCCAGGTATATTTAGAGGCTATTCCGTGCAGTACCGGTACTATACTTTTGGCTCCCTGGCTGTCCTGGAATATTTCGTAAGTACACATAATTTGAAAGTTACAGATTGATTTTTAGACTTGCAAGTTACGATGAGGTATGCAAGTGTGCGTGTGTCAGTGAGAGAGAGTGTGTGTGTGTGTGTGTGTGTGTGTGTGAATGAATGAAAATTAATGAAATTAATGTGTATGAATGAGTGAGGAGAGAGTGTATGTGTGTGTGTATGTGATTGACTGTGATTGTGTTTGTATCAGTGTGAGTGTTTGTGAGTGTAAATTAGTGTGTGTGAGTGTGAATGATTGTGGTTGTTTGTATGCATGTACGAATGAATGTGCTGTGTGTGTGTGCGCGCACGCGTGTGTGTAAATGAATGTGGAGTGTGTGTGCAAAGGTATGAGTATAAATGTGTAGTGTGTGTGTGTGTGTGAGTGAATGAATGAATGAGTGGTGTTTGTGTGTGTGTGTATAAATGAATGTGGAGAGTCTGTGTGTGTGTGTATAAATGAATGTGGAGAGTGTGTGTGTGTGTGTGTGTGTGTGTGTGTGTGTGTGTGTGTGTGTGTGAGAGTGAATGAATGTGGAGAGTGTGTGTGTGTGTGAGAGTGAATGAATGTGGAGAGGATAAGGCCCTGCTACCTCTCCTCTCCTGGGCCCGGCTCTACAGCCAGGGCATAATGAGGATTGAGTATTCCGGCCTGATCACAGGCTTGTTCAAACAAGCGACACACTGACAATCAGGCCCGATTAATCAATCGGTGTCAAGGCTCATCACTTATCTCAGGCCGGGCCAGGCACACAGACAGGCCCCGCGTTCTCTGATAGGTGACTGCTGATGTCCTGCCTCCAACCCACAACCCCCTGCTCTTTTTCCCCCAATAAAACCCTGCTTTGTGCGTCCTCAGGCCCCACTCATACCGTCTATAAACAAGGCTGTTTATCCTCGTAGTCTGTGTGATGAAGGCTCCCGTTGAGACCGTGTATTTTTTATGTGTGTGTGTGTGTGTGTGTGTGTATGTGTGTGTGTGAAAGTAAGCTGCATTGTCAACATTTTACTACATATTATTCAGTGTGGAGCAATCTCTACAAAGTACAGAACCCTCCCACCAGGCCCAGACATTGCTGCAGAATTTACAAGACAATAAATTAGGTATTTTGCATGGTAGAACTAATGGCCACATTTAGAATGCAAATATATTCTTTTCTCTGTGGAACATTACGCTACATTCACAATGAAACTTTTTTTGTTTTTTTTGTTTTTTTTTTTGCGCTGTAAAACATTTGTAAAATAAAGTAGGCGTAGCAGCACATTACTGTAAAAGAGGTTATGGATCTGCACTGGGAAAGTTAGGGCTGGGAGGAGATAGAATGATTTGTTCCCATCTGTCTTAGCCTTCTCCCTGTAGAACTGACTTACCTCACTTTGCCCTTGAGTAGTAAGTCAGGTGCTGGTATGCCCAGAATCTTAAATCTGAATATATCTTGTTTTTCACACATGGCTGGAGACAAGCTAAAACGTTACAAAAGTCAAATTTAAAGTACATTTCATATTGGCAAGGGCCTAATGGATAGTGCTCAAAACTGGAATCGCTGCTTTGTGGTTTTCTTTTCATGTAGCCATTATAAAAAATCAATGCTTTTTGTTTTCTCCAAAAATATGTTCAGCGAAAATTGGTGCATCTTGTTAGTTGTTGTGTCAAAATTAGGAATATACAGTATTTGTGCTGCACTGGGTTAATATTTTGATATTTGCTTGTGGAGATGGGGGGGGGGGGGGGATTTCTGGCCAGCAGTAGTCAGTGTTGAAGTGGGAAATGAATGCAATAATAAAATGACAATTGTAAGCGTGTCTCAATATTAATGGGGTAACAGTACAAAGGCTACAAAATTACAAAGGCTGCACATTTTCCCTGTTAAGTCCCTTACATTTCAATTTTTAGGAAGCCAATACATTTATTGTATGATTACGTGTGCAAATTAAGCATATCTGCATTTGTTATTTTTCATAATCAAATTCAGAAGCACATTTTTTACATTTCACTGAAATATGCTTTGGTAGCATATTCTCTCTCTCTCTCTCTCTCTCTCTCTCTCTCTCTCTCTCTCTCTCTCTCTCTCTCTCTCTCTCTCTCTCTCTCTCTCTCTCTCTCTCTCTCTGAATGTGATGAAAAAGTTAAGATGCCTATTTTCTCATTACTGCCAGTGTTTTGTTTCCATTGGTGTATTAATCTGCAGTTTCTCTGATTAAATAAACTTTCTATTTTTCCACCTTGACATTTTCAAAGTAAATGATCACACACAAACATTTTTGTTTGCTTTTGATCAGATCAGTTTGAAGGTGTCTTTTAAGGTTAACATCGGGTTTGTTTTGCAGGGCTCTCGTATAATAGAATGCATATAATCTCTGAAGGATAGGGAATTTTGCTTGTAATCTGTAATGCAAATAACAAAGCGGACAGTATCTGTTTAGAGGAAAATATTATATGTATGTGAGCAGACTACAATGTTTTGTGCGTTTTAGTGTTTATTCACATATTTGAATTGTGTGTGGTGTATTCACAGATAGCGTTTCTGCCAGTATTTGCCTCCAACATGGCTGGAAAAAGCAATATAGGGTGGAGCTTTTCATCAGGAAAGGGAGATAACCTCTTTGTGCAGCACAAAATTGAAAAAAGGGTCATTTTCCATATGCAATATTTGTAGCGTGCATCTCTGCGTGGCGTTCACATCTTATCACACGTTCTTTGATCTCAAGAGCCGAACTATTCTGCAACATTTGTTCGTGTGGCTCTGCAAGTAAATGCTGCAGAATTGTGCTTCTCTTGAGATCGCTGGTCTTCAGAGGCGCCCGCGCACGCACAGCGCCACCACCGGGCGATGGAGGGGAAGCGCGGTCCGCTGTCGCTCTGCTGACACGCGAACCTCACCGTCCACCGGGCCAAACCGGTGAGTGCTGTCTGCGGTAGAGTTTGAGTGACTTAGAGAAAGAGTTAACCTTGGAAAACTCACACAAAATGAGCAGAGATCCCACACACAGGCTCATGCGTACACACTTTCACACACACATGCACACACACTCACACATGCACACACACACACACACACACGCACACACATACTCTCACACACGCACACATACACACACACGCACACACACACACGCACACGCACGCACACACACACATACGCACACACACACATGCACACGTACACCCACTCACACACCCACTCACACATGCAGACACACACACACACACACACGCACACACACATACTCTCACACACGCACACACACATACTCTCACACACGCACACATAAACACACACATACACACACACGCACACACACATACTCTCACACACGCACACACACTCACCCTCACTCACACATACCCTCACACACACACGCACACACACACTCACACTCACTCACACATACCCTCACACACACACACACACACCCACACACACGCACACACACACTCACCCTCCTCCAGCCAGCATCCTCCCCCCTGCAGTGCTGGAGTGGTTTTCCCCCTGAAACTAAGCGCAGGTGATGTGGCTACTGCTCAGCCTGGCACGGGGCCGAGGAGTCAGCGCCAGGGCTGTTACAGAGAGCGCGGTGTCCTCAGGCCAGATGTAGAAAATGAGAAATCTCTCTCCTCTTCTCCACTCTCCTCGGCTAGTCGCAGCCAGGGCAATGACGGAAATAATTCAATAAAAATGGATTTGAATGTAGCATACCAATTTTGGAAGTGTGTGATCATGAAAAAGTAAAGAAGGTTACCAAGGACGGATTTTCACCAGCTATTTCAGCAGGTTGATTTTCAGGTCTCGAGTCTTCAGTTTCCTTTCGCGAGTCTTTCACCTGTGACCGCGTGTGGAAAGCAGAAGGTGCTTCATTCTCTTCTCCCAGAACTGGAGCAAGGGCAAATACGGTTTTGTTTTTCCTCAGGAAGTCTCAAGGCCCTATCGCAGTGGACCAAAATGCCTCTGTGGGGGAGTTTGGGTTGTGGGGCCCATATATCCTCCTAAGACCCACAAATTCATGTTTGTCCCCTGTAGGGGACATGAGCCTCAGGTCTTAATCTCAAGAAGCGTATATTATACTATGCTGAAACCTACGCTAGGAGGGACATTCAATAAAAATAAAATAAATCATCCTTTAAAATAGTTTTTCACTGCGACATGCGACATTCAATTTTGCCATCCAAGACACTGGTATTATGTCATTAAAAAAATGCTTAAACTTTTGTTCTGCCGGATCTTGGGAGGATATATAGTATTTCGGCACACACTCATTCTGATGCGTCGGATGTGAAGTACAGGTGATGTTGCATCAGAGTGGAGGGCAGCCGATGTTCCCACGGCAGAGCCAAATCATCGCTCTGATCATCTCTTCACCACAAACGACATGGCTCAGGCAGTAAGAGCGACATGGCTCAGGCAGTAAGAGCAGTCGTCTGGCAGTCGGAGGGTTGCCGGTTCGATCCCCCGCCCGGGCTGTGTCGAAGTGTCCCTGAGCAAGACACCTAACCCCCAAATGCTCCTGACGAGCTGGTCGGCGCCTTGCATGGTCAGCCAATCGCCGTCGGTGTGTGAGTGTGTGTATGAATGGGTGAATGAGAAGCATCAATTGTACAGCGCTTTGGATAAAGGCGCTATATAAATGCCTGCCATTTACCATTTACAAACCCGTGTGCGTGACTTCCGTGGGAGGCGGATGTGCTTCCCGAGGCCAGGGCCTTGGTTTCGGGAGCGTTTGGGGCCCAGGGACCGTGGGGTGGGAGAGCCTCCGGTCTGAGTGACTCCGGACCTGCTGAGCACAAACCAATCGGACGGTCCTCAGATCACACTGCTGGGGTTTGAGTTTATACGCCCAAAAAAGATGCATGTCTAATGCGTCAAAAGCACTGCAAGAGTGCAGGGGTGCAGCACGGGGGCAGCGGAGGTGGCGGGTTTCTGCAGAGAACGCAGGTCTTTGTTGGCGGGGCACGAAGTGAAACTGGGTACAAGGCTGCTCAGTAGGGGCCGTGCACCAAAGGCTGTTATGCGTGAATTATTTTATTAAAAACGATGCACAGTTTTCGGCTTTCTGCCTTGCATGCTCTGGTGTACACAAAGCCACATTTGCTTTGAAGTGATTAACAAGGCATTTTGGCTTGAGAGTATGTGTATGTGTGTGTGTGTGTGTGTGTGTGTGTGTATGTATATATTTCTGTCTAAATCGTCTCCAAAAATGGGGTATACTGTAGTTTATATCACACGACTGCGTATGAATGTTTTCTAATTGTCCCCTGTGCTCTATTGTCCCATGGAGAAGATAAACGTGTGGATGCCCTCCATTGTTTCTCTGTGACAATGCTCCTACTTACTGTAACTCTGTTCGTGTTCTGTCATTCCTGCCAGGGGTTCCGTGTGTGTAAACCCTAGGTTCATGGCTCTAGACACCGGTCCTTCCATGGTACATGACCACGTTCTCTCTCCACAGCTTGCCGGCCGGGGTTCTACAAGGCCTTCGCCGGGAACATCAAATGCTCCAAGTGCCCCCCGCACAGTTTCAGCTACGAAGAGGGATCCGCATTCTGCAACTGCGAGAAGGGCTTCTACAGAGCGGAGAAGGACCCCCCCACCATGGCCTGCACACGTGAGTCAGGGTGACCATATGCCCAGTGCGCACGGCAAACTGGCCTCACGTAGATCATCAATGTAGCAGCAATGTGCGATGTCCAGAATGGACACCTCAGAAGAGCATAGAGGTATTAATATCAGATATAACTGGGAGCACTGGAGCGTAACCTGCCATTGCCCCTAGACCATCCATTCTCTCTTAACCCGCTTATCCTGAACAGGGTCGCAGGGGGGCTGGAGCCTATCCCAGCATACATTGGGCGAAAGGCAGGAATACACCCTGGACAGGTCGCCAGTCCATCGCAGGGCATACACACCATTCTCTCTCACGCTCATACCCACGGGCAATTTAGACTCTCCAATCAGCCTAATCTGCATGTCTTTGGACTGTGGAAGGAAACCGGAGTACCCGGAGAAAACCCACGCGAACACGGGGAGAACATGCAAACTCCGCACAGAGAGGCCCCTAGACCAGCCATTAGAAAACTTCTGTCAATATTTGAAGTGGCTTCATCACAAAGAAAAGCTCTCTGGTTCAACTAAAGACAAGCTCTAAAACCGAAATGAAACAAAAACCACAAAGTGAGCTGTTAAGCCTTTAAGCCTGTCGTCCGTTCAGTGCATTTGTTCAGCACAACATAGACTGGATATAGCAGCTCAGTGTTTCTCGTTTGTCACAACATATTTTCACCACAAAGACCAGAGTACACAGGAAGACAGAATGCAGAAGACCGGAGTTTCAGTCAGAGCTTGTTTTGCAGAGCGGAAGAGGCCACCATCACAGACACACAGCAGTGGCCTGCTGCCAAGCCTGGAACAATCTGTGATTTAGTTAACAATATCACAGTAATGAGCCTGCATTCAGAGCCCAGGTAACAGGATTGGAATTAATTGTCGCTCATTGTTCCGATTTTAAGACTTCATAAATAATTCACCCCCTGCCATTGCAGCTCAATATTTGCATGAATTCACAGTTTAGCCGGGATAAATTATTGTCAATTAGAAAGCGATTTAATTGTCCGTGCAAATTGGCAAGTGCGCTTTTTCAGTGGGTAGGTGTGCGTGCCTGCCGTGGTGAGGTCGTCCACAGGGGATTCTCTGACTGACGCTCCATTGATTGCGTATGTGTCTCCGGGGGTGACACATGAAGCAGAGGCTGATGGGAAACTCACAGACAATTCTGCTCCTAGGATCAGAGCCCAGCGACCTTCAGAAACACTTTTTAATTAATGCTCCAATGGCACTAAAAAATACAAAAATATATTGATATAATTAAGGCTGTGATCCACTACTACTACTACTACTACTAATACAAATAATCCAAGTGCATATTATCATTATTATTGTTATTGTTATAGAGCAGATAAGATCCTTGGCTATATTTGGCATGAGACCATAGTCTAGATTGCAGACATGTTTATGTTTTCTACAGCAAATGAGGTGAGTGTTCATAGCTCAGCTGACACAGTCCCTCCAAGCCACCTCAGGACCCAGAGGAAGCGTGGCTCCTCATTCCTCATTGGAGAGCAGGGAGAAGCCTGAGATCTGCACACGGCTGGGCGATAACCATCTCCATCCAGCCTCTCAATGGGAGCTGACTGATGGCTGGGGGGAGAGGGGGAGAGGGGGGCTGCCCCTCCGATGGAGAGAAAAGGCAGAGATAGCAGCGATTGTGTACCCTGAAAGGGAACGGGGCAGATGTGGACAGGGGTTGAGGAGGGAGAGGGTTCTATTGGCTTCTTCCATCTAAAAGAAGCTTTTCACCCAGATCGTGGGTGGAGAGGGGATTATTAATAGAGGACAGCTATGAGTCTTAACACAGTGCACCGGGGGGGGTGGTCTGTGTTGAAGAGATCTCTGAGGTGTTGCTGGAGGGCTCATCCTGTAAAAGAGCCAGTTCTAGTGCAGGGAATGCGACCCACAGTCTGGCACAGAACCCCTCCCTCCCCTCAAAGCAAGAGATCTCAGGGAGGTCCTTCCCCCTTAACTGCTGTCGGGTGGCCGCTCACATGCCTGCTGAAGTTCTGCAATATAAAGGGCCCTCCGGTGGATCTGGGGATGAGCCTCATCAGAGCGGATTTCAGACACGCTGTACCTTTAACGTGCCCCGCTGCCGGACTGTCCACCCAGGTGATATGCCTCACAGGGGGCTACAACAGCCTAGCCTCACCCTTCGAATGGCACACCCTCTGCTTACAAGCGTCTCTCACCCAGAGCACTTCCTTTCGTGCTGGAAACAGAAGGTGGCTTATTTTGTTAATGGCAGGGGGATGACTGCGAGGAGACGGTAATCCTTCCGGTTGTTTCCGCGGCACATTCGCCTTCAGGAGACGACGCGCCCCGAGCATGCGGCCGACGGGGAAAGTTTCGCTTTAAGCTTTTGATTCGGGTGCGTGCGTGTTCGTAAATCCGCGCTGCGCTAATGTGTCGGCGCAGTTCCGTCGCTTATCCTGCGCTCCGTGTGCCGCGTGATCAATTCTGAAACATTGTTGACCAGAGGCTCTCATCCACGCCACAGGTTCTCTCCATTATCTGGGCTTCCTGGCCTGTCAGTGGGGGGGGGGACTGTCTTTGGCCAGGATGTACCCACCTCCAACATGTGCCCACACTCTGCATCCTGATAGTCCAGAGAAGGGGCATTCACTCACACCAAAAAAAAGAAATTTGGAATGAAAATTGGCTATGTATTGAAACACAGGCTTCGAGTTTTTATCATGTGTCCATAGTACCTGTCATTGGATGTAAATAAATACAAAAAACTGCATAGATTCACATGTTCTTGTGTTTTTTGTTTAATTTTGTTTCTTGCTTCCAGGGCCTCCGTCCCCTCCCCGGAACGTGGTCTTCAACATCAACGAGACCTCGCTGTTCCTGGAGTGGAGCCCGCCCAGCGACATGGGGGGCCGGAAAGACCTCACCTACAACGTCCTGTGCAAGCGGTGCGGGGGGGACCCCCGGCAGTGTGAGCTGTGTGGGGGGGACCTGCGCTTCATCCCCAGGCCTCAGGGCCTCGTCAACGCCTCCGTCACCGTGCTGGACTTCACCGCCCACGCCAACTACACCTTCGAGATCGAGTCCTTCAACGGCGTGTCTGACATGAGCTCCTTCCCCAGGCCAGTCACCGCCATCACCATCAGCACTGACCAGGGCGGTGAGTACACAGCCAATCACCATCAGCACTGACCAGGGCAGTGAGTACACAGCCAATCACCATCAGCACTGACCAGGGCAGTGAGTACACAGCCAATCACCATCAGCACTCACCAGGGCAGTGAGTACACAGCCAATCACCATCAGCACTGACCAGGGCAGTGAGTACACAGCCAATCACCATCAGCACTCACCAGGGCAGTGAGTACACAGCCAATCACCATCAGCACTGACCAGGGCAGTGAGTACACAGCCAATCACCATCAGCACTGACCAGGGCGGTGAGTACACAGCCAATCACCATCAGCACTGACCAGGGCAGTGAGTACACAGCCAATCACCATCAGCACTGACCAGGGCAGTGAGTACACAGCCAATCACCGTCAACACTGACCAGGGCGCTGAGTACACAGCCAATCACCATCAGCACTGACCAGGGCGGTGAGTACACAGCCATTACCATCAGCACTGACCAGGGCGGTGAGTACACAGCCAATCACCATCAGCACTGACCAGGGCGGTGAGTACACAACCAATCACCATCAGCACTGACCAGGGCGGTGAGTACACAGCCAATCACCATCAGCACTGACCAGGGCGGTGAGTACACAGGCAGAACGAGGGCATTTATGAGTACACACGGCATAATCTGGGGTTTATGAATACACTCATCAGAATTAGCGGATTATGAGTGCACGCATCCGAATCGGGGTGTATGAGTACATGCACCTGAATCAGGAGTGCACACACACAAATCAGTGGTTTAGAGTACACATGGAAATCATGTGGTGATGATTCACAGGTGAGTACTCCGTGTTTAATGAGTAGACAAATGGGAATCTGGGAGTTTTAAGTGCAAACTGAGAAATGTAGCCTTCACGGCCAGGGTTGTATTCTGTAAAAGAATCTAGAATGGGGATGTTATCATGAACATTGTGGTTTTACAAGCTTTCTAAGCCTTTAACTTTAAGCATTTAAACATTTAAGTGTTAGAAATACTTTACTACATTAGCTTTGTCTCTTTTTAAAGGGTATTTCCCTCTCTGAATTAAGGAAATATACTGGCATCTTCATGCAGTGCATATATACAATATAACTACTTTTACGTTTAACGAATATATACTGGAACTGGCCGAAAAACTGCACATTAACAGCGTCATTATGTTCACTCCATTGTGATACTGCACAAAGTTTGTTTGAGCTTAGAAAACTATTAATAATTTAATATATATTTTGTGTAGTCGTATGTTTTTGGTGTTTGCATACCATTTGCATAGATGCATTTTAATTAAGCTGTCTCTGCTGTTTATGCTGCAGCCTTTTCTCATCGCCAGGGTATTATGCAATTGTTACAAATTGTCAGCATTTAATATGTTTAAATGTTTAAAAGCCGTCTGTGTTTTTCCATCCGCCCGTGTGTTCTGCCATCCTCAGTCTGAGGCAGATCTGTTCAACTAGGAAAAAAAAAAAAGCTTTTAGGACTGGGAATATGAATAAATCTTTGATCTCGTGCTGGAGACATTCTGTAACCAGCGAGTGTTTGGAGTGCTTTTCTGAGGGGCTGGCGTTTCTGCTGTAATTGTGCTCTCGGCCCTTTCAAAACGACAGGGCTCCTCCCGTCCGTGGCAGTGTTTTCCGCTTTGTCCAGGTGTTCAAATAGGCGGCTTGCTCCGGGGGCTGTTTGCACAGGTCGCGCGTGTTCAAACGGGCGCTGCCGGCAACGCCGCTGCATCGAGCCCCGCGGCTTTGCTTCCGCCGGCTCGGAAATAGCCGCGCGAGAGCAGTCATTTTGTGCAATCGCGCTTTCGCACGAGGGGGCATTCTTGGATGCGGTTTTGTTTTCGCTCCGGGAATTGCATCAGGGTACGCGCCGCTTCTCGGGGGCAAACTCACGCCCTGCGTCCTTAGAGCGGCTATTTGTGTCCGGATTAAGGTGCAGTCATTAACGCCCGGCGTGGTGTCTGTGACGGATCGGTCATTTCCTCCGCGTGATGTGGAACGCGCTCCCACTGGAGGCTAATGGGTGTGAAGGGGCTGGGTGCGGGAGACTGCGGCTACAATTATAACGCGGAGCGAGTGTTATAACAGAGCGGGTGTTTTCTGTAATTGGGCCTCATCGTGCGATCCGTCTGCCTCATAATTTCCGTGTTTATTAGGAGAAAATTCCTGGAAGTTTATTTATGTTGACATAAGACAAACAGTATAAACTAGGCATTAGTCTGCCTTTCAGGTTGGAGTTTCAGCGTGTTTGCTCTGAAATGCCAGTGTGTGTGATGTGTTTGTGTTTGCAAATGTTTTTGTGTATTTACGTGTGTGCATGTGTTTACATCTGTTTGTGCGTGTGTGTGTGTGTGTGTGTGCGGGTGCGTGTGTGTGTGTGTGCACGTGCGTGATTGTCTGTGTGTACGTGTTTATGTGTGTTTGTGTGAGTGTGTGTGAGTGTATTTATGTGTGTGTGCATGCGTGTGTGTGTATATGTGTGTGTGTGGGTCTGTGTGCATGTGTGTATGCGTGCGTGCGCGTGTGTGCATGTGCGTGAGTGTATGTGTGTACGTGTGTTTGTGTGAGTGTGTGCGTGCGTGCATGTGCGTGTATTCGCATGCGTGCATGTGCTTCTGTTTGTGTGTTTGTGTGTGTGTGTGTGTGTGTGTGTGCGCGCATGCGTGCCTGCACGTCTGTTTGTGTGTGTGTAGCGGATGACCTTCCTCCCTGGTCCAGAGTGCCTCTGTGATCTGCAGCTGCTCAGCTGGGCATCAGATATGTGACAATTAGGGCCAGTTTATCAGCCAGACTGCAGCCACTTTCAAAGCCGGACAGAGGGGAACGGACACGCAGCTTGATCCACAGACTGGGTACATCAAACAGGTGGATAACAAAGTGAGCAAGAAAAGAACAAGACAACAGGGCCACACTACAAATGTCGAGGACGTGCCCAGAATGCGTCTCTCTGGAGCGCTGAACCTCCACAGCTGAATTCCCGCTCTGGGCACAACTCAATGAAATCAATCCGATAAACAGTCTCAAGGTTTAATGTGGGAATTAAGTCATCAAAAACTTTGGCCTCAATTCAACCCTGCTTCAGTTGTGTTTGTCCTTTACCTTGACTAAAGACATTTGCCTTGCTTAGTCAGCATGACTAACTAGTTTGACAGTCTCATACTTAAATACACACACAATACAAAATACATATTGTAATATATATTGAGTAGCGTGTTTCTCTCTCTAAACCTAACTTTAACAGAGACCATGGGATTCTTTTCAGAGTTTTACTTGCCTGTTCTTAACATAAAGTGCTTGTTGCAACCGTTATCTTCTCTCCCCTGTTCTCCCCTGTTTTCACTTCCCAGCTGCCCCCTCCACCTATCCCAGCATGTACAGACCATTTTAAGCAATCAGCCAATCAAAGTATAACAGTACTTAACAGAGATTCAGAATGAACCCGTTTTGTAACTCTTACAATTATCATCATTTTCTTTATTTTTGGTTTTGGTAAAAGTATGGTGATATTGTTTATACATTGGTCTTGAATGGCAGGGCAGTAAACTATAAATTAGGTATAAATATTCCCCACCCTAAGTATGTATTTGCAAGATCGTCGGTTATGTGAAATGACGTGCAATTCTAAGAATGCGTGATTGCACTGCTGGACACTGAGGATTAGGGCTGGGATAACGGCCCTAGCCTCAGTGCTCCTGCCTGCTTACTGGGTTACCACATGTCATCATTTACATATGCAATTTGATTGGCTGGTTTATGAAAATTGATTATGAATGCACTGGTCCCATCCCACAGGTCACCCCTACATCCGTTATGTTTATGGAAATGGCAAATATGATGGCTAGATACTGCAGTTTATGCTTTTGTCCGTGAGCGCTATGAAGGACATGCATTCCGATGAAAAAAGAAGATATAAAATAAGCATATCCTTATCACATTTACATTACAGTAAGCAATCGTGTTTGCATTGGCAGGCAAAAGTACTTCATCTTGTTTATATTTATTCAGTATGGCTGATAGTAGATAGTAAAATGTGTATCGTATACGTGCTTACGCGAGAAGCATAGTAAATAATACCTGCTAGTCACATTTTATGTCTTTTGAAACATTTTATTAGTCTTGTGTAAATATATGTATTGATATTTGTGAGCATATAATCATTAATTTGAATAAAAGCACAACAGAAGCCTACATTGTAGTTTAGTAAGCAAAAATATTCCGAAAAACGAAACCTGATTGAACATCGTCCTGGCAGGGCACCTCCTCCTCCCGGTTTCAGATTCAGATTCCAGACACATTATTTTCCCACTGTAAACAAAAACACAAACTCTTCCTTCATCGTCCGTCTCTCCTGTGGAGCAACTTGTCCGGTCCATAAGTTCATCAAATTTCAAATCGTCTCCAACTGAAAATATGAAGTGTCATATCGATCCCTGTTCCTCTGGTGCCTTCTCTTCTGAGCAAGAGAATTTCAGCCACAGCAAACCTCAGCCAATCAGCTTCCTCACATCAGTCCAGAAGCAGTGGACTATTCAGAGGGACTGTTTCAGAAGAACAGAGTCAGATAGTCACAACTGTAAATGGTACAGGCTTAAACATGAGACCTTTCTGCAAAGTCTAAAGCAAAATTGCTTTTTATTTTAATGTTTTACTGTTTATAATTCATAAACACAAAAGGAAAAGGGCCCTGTGTAAAAGTTTTGGAACCCTTTTGGATTATTCTGTGTTACTTTAAAAAAAGATGATTACCAAGGCAGGTCAATATAATTCCAGGTCTGAACTTTATTCTGAAGTAACTCCATGCCTTCTAAAGTATCCAACTGCAGTGGCTGTTCTGTCTGGTGGTAACAACCATGGGATCCTCTAAACCAGTGGTCTCCAACCCTGGTCCTGGAGAGCTACTGGGTCTGCTGGTTTTCATTCTTACCCTGCAATTAACTATAATCAACTGCTCTAATTTAATTAACTCACCTCACCTGGTTACCTGGCTCTCAACAGGTGCTGATTTTAAGGTGAAAACAAAAACCAGCACACCCAGTAGCTCTCCAGGACCAGGGTTGGAGACCCCTGCTCTAAACAGTTGCCCAACTGTCTCAATGTTTCAAACTACCTACTTCCCCTGCCAGAAACATTATTAGAAAATAGAAGATGAATGTAACAATTGAAGTCAAGGCAAGGTCTGGAAGACCAAGAAAGATTTCCGATGGAACGGGCTGAGATCTGGTGGGCAATGCCCAGAAGAACCCACACATCACTGCAAAAGAGCTGCAAAAAAGAGGCGTAAACAGGTCTAGCTGTTCACAGGACAACAATACGACTTACTTTAAACAACAGAGAGTTGCCGGGAAGAACGACTTCAACACAAAATTAAGTGTCTGAAGTATGAAACGGAAAGAAGACATTGAGAAGCCTGAAGCCTTTTGGAACAATGTGCTTTGGACTGACGAAACCAAAATTGAACTTGCCCAAATGTATACACACCACTGTATATAGGTCAACTGAATGTGCAGCTTAGGTTTAACGGTTTAATAAACTGGATGACAAACTGGATTAAAAAATGGGAAAGGTTCAGTGTTACTGCAGGGGTGTTATTATAGGATCTAATTACTACTCACTGTCTGCCTCTGGCCAGTTGTTTAAAGGCATCATCAACTCTGAATCTCTGAAATGTCACAAAAGTGATTTTGTTAAATTGGACCAAAAAATGATATTCTGCTACAGAAATAATTCAACCTAAGGACTGCATTTGAAAGGTAGTCAGTAAAATGAAAGTGAGCACAGAGATATGGACACCCTGTTTCTGTATCGGTGACATCCTATTGCACCACGACTCAATCGAGCCGGTCATCAATATTTCAATGCAACTACAGCAAAGAGTCCAATCCTACATCATCTTAGTATTTAAATGGGCTTTAACTTAAAAGATATACAGTAAAAAAAATGTAGATTTTGAGACCATTACTTTTCCCCTGACACCTTAATGCAGTATCCTCACTCCTAGTGCCTTACATGCTTATCCTTATGTCATTTCATCTTTGTGTTGTATCCACCTGCCATCACTCATTCCTTTTCTTCAGTTCCCTGCCTCTCTCTCTCTCTCTCACACACACACACACACACACACACACACACACACACACACACACACACACCCAAGCATAAACACGTTTTCTCTATCCCACACATGCACACGCGCACATACACGTACACACGCGCACACATGCACACAAGCACATACACAAAATACAGATATCTGATCAAACGTTCTTAAATACGAATATCTGGCAAAATCTATTGAGGTAAAATCCAGTTCCAGTCACAGGCTGCTCACACTTTTATGTCCATGCGAACAAGTGGGTGGGTGCGGGCACAGAGGAATCACACATCCATGTAAGTTTGAGGAAATAAAGAGGAGGACGGTCCATTTCACACATCTTTTACTGTGTATTCAGCGCTTCCCGCTGGCTCGCCGGAGCGCAGTCTCTGCTTTAGGTAGCCGTGAGAAGTAAGTAAAGTGAGTATTAAGAGGCTAATTAATCTGTTTTAATTAGCGTTACTTACTCAAACACCTTTAAACAGCCTCGTTTAACAAAAGGTTTCACAGCTGTGACACTGAAGGGTGCCGATGCTTCTCAAAGTGCTCCTCTAAATCCCAGAATATCTCCTGCCCTCATCACCTCCTGTCTTTATCACCTCTTGCTCGCATCGCCTCCTGCTCCGTATCACCTCCTGCCCCATATCACCTCCTACCCACATCACCTCCTGCCCCGCATTCACTTTGCATTGTGCCACTCAACAACTGTTTTATGCTGCTCTTTATTTCTTCTGTTAAACTGGAGCCCTAATAATCTGTGTCGCTGAAATACACCCGCATCCACACATCGTTTGAACGTGTACACACACTGCCAAGAGGCCGACACAGATAAGGGATTAACAGCAGGACGGCCGGGCCCAGTGTGAATCCTGTCACATGTCCGGGCTGAGATAAGCGTCTCGGATATTTACAGCTGGATTTATGGCCGGCCCATTCACTGGACCACAGTGCTGTTTTTCTCCGCTGACTTTGAACGAGTGAGATTACATTTTTAAAGCAGAAAATATATAGAAATAAATAAGAGGGCCATTCTTCATCTTGGCGATGAGCAGAGGCCTTTGTCACTCAACAGAGATCCCTGCTGATTATTTTAACTCTACGTGGAGATTTATTTGTTTTCCCACCATGCGGGAGAGAGAGCCTCCTGTAGGTCTCATAGAGCTACAGCTCTTTAAATGTATGTGCTATACGAGCCAGGCCATGGTTCCTGACAGAAACGGAGATGTGTTTAAGAGAGCTAGGCTCTGTCCAACGCTAGCTGTTTCTACAGGTACTGAGTGCAGTGTAATGACTCTGTATGAGGGAGGGAAGGAAGAGGTTTTTGGGGCCTAAAATCGGCAAGTAAAAAATAATTCTTATGCTTTTTTTTTTCATAATACATGTTAACTCTCAGCACATCTGAAAGAGAGGCGCTTGATTATAATCGCACTGGATTCGATAACATAACAGACAGACAGACAGACATTATCAACTTATTTGTTTATTACTGTACATGAATTTTACTTTCAGGCAGCTTCTGCTGAACAACTTGCTGGCTAGCCCCTCCTAGTTCCTCATGTCTTCCAACGTTTGCATAGCATTATTTCCCACAATCCCTGGCATTCACCGGTTTTCTGCAACTACAAACATATGTGTGCACAAACCTGTACATACTCTATACACGCAGCTAAATGGCGCAATAGAGAGACGCAAAAAAGGTGGAAAAAGGTAGCGCTGCCCTGGTTTTTACACTGCGGTGAGGCGTTTCACCCTTCTTTATGGGTCACTGTTCCTCCTGCTCTCAAACGTCTGAGAAGGAATCGACAGAGCGGTGCCTACCGGAGAGAGAAACAAAAGGAAGCTAAACGAAAGTAAATGAGGCCAGGAGTAGTCGCGGTTTACCTGAGCGCTGGAGACCTGAACTGTGGGGAGAGAGGGAGGGAGGGAGGGAGGGAGAGAGGGAGGAAAGTTTCTCTGCATCATTCTCCATAGTTATTACTGGTTAGCGCAGCGTGTCCTGCTAATGGAGCCACAGCGGAACAGGAAGGGGTCCCCCGTTACCATGGCGCGGGAGAGGAAGCGGGGCTCCAGGTGACGGGGCCCCACGGCTGACGGCGCACGGGAGGGGCGGGGCCTGCGCCCAGTCGCCGCGGTGACGGTGATTGACGCGCCGGGGGAGAGCAGGCGCGGAGGCGTTGAATGCGGAAAGTTAATTGATTGTTCAGAGTGCAGATGTGAGGAGGGAAGGGGGGGGGGAGGCTCAGGGAAAGAGGGAGCGAAAGAGAGGTGGTGGAGAGAGTGGGAAAGAGAGGTGGAGAGAGATGGGAGAAGCTGAAGTGGAGGAAGGAGAAGATGCAGTGGTATATGGGATATTTCTTTAATCACTGAAAGCAGCTCGGCAAAAGTGTATGTCACTAAGCAATGAAGAGTCCGCCATTTTTCAGCTCCACTCCTCTCTGCCTCTCCCTCTGCCTTCCTCACATTAAAATAATTTTTCTTAATTAGTTTTTACAGAATGACGGTTTGGGAAGATGATAATTTTGAGTGAAATTCTCATTTAGTCTTTTTTAACACAAGAAGTGTGAGAGTCTTTAGATACGACAGTATATGTTACACTATTGTGTAATTTGTCATTTCGGTGTGAATGTGTTCGTTGGAGGAGTTCAAAAGCAATTAGGAAGCTGCTTTTTTTGTGAGAAGAACACCGCTATTTTGCAGACAAAATGTATGTTATGCGATACTGGGTTCACAAAATGAATGAGTTATCTATGTAACAAAGATCAGGAGATCATCAGTGTATTTTAGTAACATGGAGCGTATTATAGAGGGGAAAAAAACTGAATAGCACTGAAAGGTTTCATTTGGGTCTCGGTGCTGTTATTTAAATGTCCTGTGTATGTACTTATTTTTACATTCCTGGCTTGGAACCTGAAGTGACAGTTAATCCAGATGGCTGTGTATTCTTTGAATGATGTAATCAGATATGGCATTGCTTGCCGCAATCTTTCGCATTTGTGAATACTGGGATAAAAATATGCATGAATGACCTCTTCACCCCCTGCTTACAACCGCATTACGAGTTTACGTCATCCGAAGTGAGACCTTTCGTAAGACTGGAGCAGAATGAATGAGAGGGTGGGGGGGTGCATGATGACAGGATCATTCATTGAGTCATGACTAACAGAGGCTTCCTCTAAACCAGGGGGGGCGCTACAAGGGCCAATCTGTTTCAGGATTTTGTGCCAACTCCTGCTCTTAGTTACATAATTAGCGCAATCATATCTTGTATAAGCACCATCTGCAGCCAAGGCCTGCGAGTGTGTCTGAAAGACTTTACTCGCATGTCAGGTGAGGGGGTACTCCTGCATTTTCACACTGACCTGGGCACTGACCTGGGCACTGACCTGGGCACTGACCTGGGGCACTGACCTGGGGCACTGACCTGGGGCACTGACCTGGGCACTGACCTGGGGCTGCCCACTGCTCCTAAGTAGATAAGTAGAATGGGCCACATGCAGAGGACAAATTACCCCACGGGGTGCAGTTAAGTATGAAATATATCTTACTCTGCTCAAGTAAAGGACTGAGCCAGTGTAGTTTATGGTCTGTCTGAAGACTAAAAGGAAGGTAATTGATTGGAACACAAACCCGCATGCGGACAGGACCGGAGGTGTGTGTCACCGTTCTAAACGGTTAACTGCATAGCACCGTATGTGCGTTTCAGCACCGTATGTGCGTTTCAGCGCCAGCGCTAAGCGCCAGGTCACCTCCCGAAGGGCTACGAGCGCTTGAATCCCTTAACCGACTCATTCATGAAGTTAGCGGCTACATAAAGAAGGGTTTCTACCCGCAGCGCTCCAGAGAGACTGATCTGTCATGAAAGCTGGCGCACGGACGGCTCAGAAACCTAACGCCTTCGATAAAATGGTACTGAACAATGGCAAGCGTGGGCTGATCCGCGATTGCCGTGATTATTTTCTTCCCTAGAAGTTAGCAGTTAATTGCGATAGTAATGTGAACCGGGACACCGAGGAGGGAGTCCTCAGAAGAACTGTCATTCCTTTCGCGCCCGTTAAACCGTCGCAAGCGTCCGAACCTGCCACCTGTAATTTGTGTTCTGCTGTAATTTAAATAGGATATTTCATTTTACAGAGACATATTTAGAGCTAGCCTACTCCCATTTGCCCTTCAAACAAGTTACTTTAATAAAAAAATAATTCATTCAAAATGGTCCACTTCAGCTGAGATATATGAAGAGATATTGAAGAGGTTGTTTCTGGTGGTCATTCAGCCGATCTTAGCCGAGGGTTCTTTAAGTGTTTTTACTTCTGCACCTTTATTTATGCACAAAATTAAAATGAATTCCTTGTCAAATTACTCTCAAGTCTAAATTGAATGTTACTGAGAACTGAATACACTTCAAAATACTGTGTATGTGAGCAAAATATACTTTTAACTATTTGTGCATTTGGCGATTTCATTTGAGGATTTAAAAAGTTACAGTTGACATATACAGTATCTACATACTATATACGCAAGAGCAGTATTCACCAGGACTGAACATAAGGGATTGCTCGTACGATACACCAGGGAAATGAAACCTAACTGTTCTGTAACACGAGTGCATTTTTAGCCAAATACAAAGGCGACGGTATGAAATCGTATCTGCGAAAGAAGCAGATTGTTTGTGATGTGTGAAGTCCCACGGCGCGCGTGCCTGCGTTTGCCTTAAACAGCTGCAGTGAGACGCGGAGGCGGCAGCCCGGGTGACTGATTATGAGGGATTTGGGTCCCGGTGCTGACCGCTACCACTCCGGCCGGCCAGCCTGCCTCTGCCAGCACCGCGCCACGCTCTAACTAACTATGACAAATTAGCCACAGACTTAATTACCCACCAGGGAAAATTACCGTGATGGTTATTGGGAAAGGCAGTGTAAACCGGTCTCTGGGCCCCCAGACCAGGCCGGACTGACAGGTCCGGATAAAAGAACCCTAATAAGAACAAAGTGGAGGAATCGGCCGTTTTGGATTCCTACCATAGCGGGCTGCAGAGGTGACTTTCCTGCGTTGATCTGCTTCTCTCCCCACCGAAAGGCAGATTCATGCTACAATATGAATGTGCTGCTAACATGGGCAGGTTTAACCAAATTGAAAACATTTCATTCTTCTCTCTCTCCTCTCAGCCATTTTTCACTTTCTTAGCTCTCTGTCTCACTCTCTCTCTCTCTCTCTCTCTCTCTCTCTCTCTCTCTTTAAAGTCCAGTTTATAGTGTCTGCTTATTTACATATATGCAGTTTAATCTCTATCAGTGTCGTATAGATATATTATATCGCTATACAACAGTCCCAGTTTTATCCAATGTGTGATACAAACTAAAATTGCGACCACAGCATGCCATTGCATGCTTTCCAACAAACACAAATTCCGCTCGGCACATTCTCCGGGTGTCGTGAATTTCCTTTCTTGTTGAAAATGGGAAATATCACTGGAAACTGGCAACACGTTCCAAAACGTGGCATTCGATGACAGAAAAGTAGTTCATCAGTAGTTCAAGTATAAAAGTGTGAAATTTCTGGGTCATAAGTTTGAAGAAGTCATATTTCTTTTGCTCAGCAATCATTTTTGAAAGAGCAGACGCTGCAAAATAGCATTTTATCTGGGAGTGGAACAGCTGGTGGAATTGGTTTGAGTGGGTGGAGAAGAGCGCTCCTCAACCCAAAGACTTCACAAAACTACAGCCCTGCCCTGCAAGGTCCTGTAGCACAATAGAAAATAAATCTGTTTCACTTGGTGTTGTTCTTGTATCTTCAAAATGTAATAAATTATATATTAAAGCGAATTTCGTTTTTTGGTAAAACGCTGTTTAATCCGATAGAGCGTGGAGAAGGATTGGCTGGAATTACACCGGGATTGGAAATGAAGAGCGCCAGTCGCAGGATGTTATTTATACAGCGCAGAAAGCTGTCTTCTATGTGGAGTTTTGTGGACTGCTTAGAAACGTTGTCTTTAGAAACATGGTTAACGGTCCTTGTGCATTATTTGTTGCTTGCATTTTTGAAACCGTTTAAAGTACTTTTTCTTTATCTTTAATGAACAAAAACATTTTCTGTTGAGGTTTGCATACTTTGTGTAGATTAATGTTTTGTCAAGGTGAAATAATCATGAAGGTGAAGTGAATAAAGTAAACTAATCATTCAATGCCGATTAGGCCGGCTATTGACATATTTCAGTGAACATAGGTGGGGGGTTTGGGGCGGGGGGTTGGTTTATTTACATTTGACAACCTCTGTTCTCTGAGCGATAAGTGATGAGAACTTATATAAACAGCAATGTGTACATTGGCAAATAGAGGTATATTTTGTTTTATCAAACCCACGTAGAAGATGAATGTTTCAGACCGCAGTGAATGAGTACAGCGCTGGCCCATTTTCCACCATCTTCCCATAAATAAATTAAGTTTGGTTTTCACGGCTTAAACATCACCAGAGATCTGTATGATATTCACAATGCTGCACATCACAATATAGCCCAGGTTTATCCTCGATTGTGTTTTGTTTTGCCCTCCACCGTGGACAGAAAATTGAAGCACATGTAGTGCTACTTCCCGCCTTTTCTTACATGAAATTTACTTCATATGTCGATCAAACTCACCGAAAATTCAGGTGCTGCGGGATTACCCTGAATCCGGACCTTAGTGTTGATTGACAGCTCTTTGACAGGAAGTGGGCGTGTTCCTCTTGGTTGCCGTTTGATAAAGATGGACGAGCGCTGGGTGAGCGGTGTCACCGTCGGGACAGAAGAGCGCCCTGGCCTTGCTGGCGCAGGCAGTCGATAGAGCTAAACGCGGCCGGTTATTAGCGTGTGATTTATTAGGCGTATCTGAACGGCGCCCTCAGCGTCGCCAACCTCTGCCTTCCCCGTGAGAGCGGGGCGGGCGCTGCACAATGCATTATGGGTAATGACAGCGCGAGGTGCACGTGCCGTGCCGTCTGCCCGGGGGGGGGGGGTGGGGTGTGACAGATGGGGGGGTGCGTTGGGGAGTGTGACCTTACGAGCTCCGGGGTGATCGTCATGTCCGCAGGACTCCATTTGTTTGGGGGGGTTTTTTATTTATTTTGGAATGCCTGCTGCAAAGGCCGATACGAGAGGCCGCGGAAGGCTCCGGAGAAATTTATTACGCCCCTGTCTTCCCCAGTGGCCATCTCAGAGACTGATTTACTGGCTCTAAGCTCCTCTCAGCCATTTTTCACTTTCTTAGCTCTCTGTCTCTCTCTCTCTTTCTCTCTCTCTCCCTCCCTCTGTCTCTCTCTCTCTTTCTCTTTCTCTCTCTCTCCCTCTGTCTCTCTCTCCCTGTCTCTCACTCTCTCTTTCTCTTTCTCTCTCTTTCTTTTTCTCTCTTTCTTTCTCTGTCTCTCTCTATTTCTCTCTCTGTATGTTACAGTGGAATGTGGCAGACATTCATGCAGCATATTAGGACCCTCTTGCTCTTGAGCTCAAAACAGGATGGTCTTGGTTTCAACCCAAAGTTGCATGGACAGCATAGAGGCTTTGCCTTGGCTATGTACATACATAAATATAGCTATGAAAATGGGACTGCTAAAGTCTTGGAGTTAAAAAACTTCAACAGAATTAAATCAACTCTAGTGTTTATATGGCTCCACTGGGGACAATATACTGTATACTCTATTAGAGATGAAGGTACTGTACTTGAGGTAATAATTGAACATTTATGCTGTTTGCAGTGTGTACATTTCTGTTTTGACGCATTGTGTCAAGCTACAGAGCAGCCAGGACAGGAAAACGCTCAATAAAGCCCCTGCTTGTATTTAATGCATTTATTAATGTTTGCATTCATTAACTATGATTTGGATGTAGGTCCTGATGAAGGATTGTAATTATTTTCACAACCATGTATTTATAACAAAATAAACCTGTCATCCTGGTAGTTTAGGTAGTCACAAAGCTTCTCAACTTGCATTGTGGGCAGATTTAATTTTCTCTTGTAATGAATAGATCTTTTGATTGCCTTGTCAGATAAATCAAGTTTGTGTGCGCCATGTGGTTGATTAGAACTGTCTGTGTGCGTTGGAGTAAGGTTTGATTTTGAGTTATTTGGGGATATTTGTGTTTGTTGTCTCCTGTGCTGATTCTGCTTGGCAATGGTATTACTTGGGAAAACGGATCAGAGACCTCATGGCTCGTACTAGAACAAGCCATACATCACCGCTTAGGAGAGTGTGAGCTTTAATGGTGGACAGATTACACACAAAAAGTCATTTCTGATAGACTTCTGATGGTCTCTTATATTAACTCGTATATTTATTTTAGAACATGTGGCATGTTCTTACCGATTTTCTTGTTTGCAAGCCTTTTATTTTCTATTGCACTTTTCATTTTTGTGTACCTGTATAACTCCTTGATGAGCACCATACAGAAGCATTCATAAGGATATTGTGTGTTAAGTTCTCACTGATGCAGCACCATTCATAGAAAGTGTAACCCATTAAGTATCTCCCCTTTTCCTTGAAGCTTAAAAATGACATACCCCCCAAAAAATATTTGCCTTACAAATTATACACGGCTGGGAACATAATGTAATTGGCTAAAATGATTTTTACTTGTCGCTTCTATAACATTCCCACAGTCGGTTCTTTTCTTACACACAGATGGAGTTAATGCATTTTCTCAGCAACTGCGTTACAAATACTGGTAATAGATGGTTGTACTTGGGTGCATCATGTTCGAGAGAACCTCTACAAATCGTATATAATAGCATTTCTATGTACAAATACTTTTGTGGAAGTATACAATGGAGTAACAGACAACAATGATAATTGCTCCAGAGAAATTCTAAGTAAGCAATGAACATTCTATCAGCGTTTCTCTGAGTTAGCACATTTTGGAAGGAGAAACTATTATGCAGTAGGTCTGCTGGACACTAGGACATGGATATTACATTATTTTTTGTAGTATGTGGATTTCGAAAATGCAGAGAAGGTGAGGTCCCTCCCACACTTGTTTTACTACCCACGTTACCCATGTTACAAAATGAGGAACTGTTGTCACTAAAGCTATGGCATCTTAAAAAGTTAGAACAGATAGAACCATGAGTTTTAACGCTTTCAAACGCTATATCCTGTTACCATAGTGATTGAAAATTTCATCCTGAAAAAAAATGAATGAATGCAAAAAGACTTCAGGGGTCAACTGGATCTGAATATGTCTGTTTTTGGCGCTATGAAAATAGGTATTTTACATGCTGCATGCAAGGTAAGAATACAATTTTTAAAAAGACAGAAATGCTGTCTTCACAAGCTGCAAATGAAATGCCCCTCCACGACTCTCGGAGAACATGAGACACTTTCCACAGTGAAAACGGGAGCATAATCTTTTCTTATTAACATGTCCAAAGCAGCTTTTTTTCCCCACATTATGCATAAGCAGGTCAGAGTTTGTTATTCGGGGGACCGTGTTCGGGGCGATGACGGGGGCGAGGGCTGAGATAATGCGGCCTCAGATGGGGCTTTATCATAGTTTATGTCTCGGTGCGGGAGACGTGATTGGAGGAGCCTGCCCTCTGCCTCCGGGCAGCGTGGGTAATTACCACGCGGCCGTGCCTTCCTCACCACCAGCTGTACTCTCTGCAGCCTTAGCAGCTGCTTTCTGCGCGCAGATAACAGGGCGGCTGTGATGCCACTCTACAGCTGCCTCCCTGGCCCTCATTCAGAGCAAACTCCTACTTTTCAAAGGTTTCTTTCTCATCTTACTATTGACTTAGCCCTTTGACTTAAGAGCAGAGGTGAGTTGATCTATAAAATGAAGCTATAAGGTTCAAACTATTTGCCAAATAGTATATATAACTAACTCTGCAATGGCAAAACAATAACTAAAGGTGTACAAGTTAGTTATACAGTGTATTACCAGGTATATTTTGATAAAACCTTTTAGCCTTTTAGCCTCATTTTTTGTATTCCTCAGACTGACACACCTGTTTTAATTTTGACCTGTCTTCATTTCAGCATACAGATTTCAGCGTACCTGAGAACAGAGAATCTGATTGGTTCTGTAGTTCCTCAACTCATCACTCAGTGCTTTTCAGCTATTAATACAGGACGTGAAACGTATCTGTAATTGTTTTTCAATATTAAAGTTTTGACATGGTTAAGGTTTGTTGACAAATGTACCAAGTGAAAAAAGAAAAATTGTGTCCTTTTTTTCTGTCGATGAAGGTTTGAAAAAGAAGGCTTAGTGGTAGCTGACATTATCAACTTACAGAAACAAGCCTTGAGTCCTTTAATGTGATTCAGCTTCCTCCTAGTGCCTTAAAGCTTTGTAAAGTCTTATTTTAATCCAAGCTTAATTTCTCTTTTTCTGTCTTCATCTAATAAGAAGTACCCTTCTTTCCAAAGAGCACTTTGCTGTCTGTACCTGGAATTATGTTACAAAAGATATCAATGTTATTATATTATTATTCTTGCTTGAAGCTTGCTTCATTTGGGGATACAGACTCTGTAGTAATGAGTTACCAGCACAAATCTATTACATTTTTTTATATCGGCCAATATATGCGGCTGCACCATGGGTGTTTCTTATTAGCCATTCGTCATGAACACTTTCTTTCTGCATTACATTACATTACATTATTGGAATTTGGCAGACGCTCTTATCCAGAGCGACGTACAGTTGATTAGACTAAGCAGGAGATAATCCTCTCCTGGAGCAATGCTGGGTTAAGGGCCTTGCTCAAGGGCCCAACGGCTGTGCGGATATTATTGTGGCTACACCAGGATTTGTAACCACCGACCTTGCATGTCGGCTGCATACCTTAACCACTACGCTACAGGCCTCCCCATGAAACAGAATGACCGCTGTGGTCATTTTCAGCAGCCATATCATCATGCACCCAGCTCCTTCCAAATGGCTGAAGCTAAGTAGGTGTGGGCTTAGTTAGTAAATGGCTGAAGCTAAGCAGGTGTGGGCTTGGTTAATAAATGGCTGAAGCTAAGCAGGTGTGGGCTTGGTTAATAAATGGCTGAAGCTAAGCAGGTGTGGGCTTGGTTAATAAATGGCTGAAGCTAAGCAGGTGTGGGCTTGGTTAATAAATGCCTGAAGCTAAGCAGGTGTGGGCTTGGTTAGTAAATGGCTGAAGCTAGGCAGCTGTGGGCTTGGTTTGTAAATGTGCTGAAGCTAAGCAGGTGTGGGCTTGGTTAGTAAATGGCTGAAGCTAAGCAGGTGTGGCCTTGGTTAGTAAATCGCTGAAGCTAAGCATGTGTGGGCTTGGTTAGTACTTGGATGGGAGACCACTTGGGAAAACTAAGTTGCTGCTGGAAGTGGTGTTGATCTTCTCTCTGGTCAAAATATCCCCAATGCCCCAGTGCAGTGATGGGGACTCTGTGCTGCAGGAGATGCCATCTTTAGGATGAGATGTTAAACCAAGGTCCTGACTCACTGTGGTCATTAAAGATCCTATGACACTCTTCACAAAGAGTTAGGGGTTCCCCAATGTCCTGGCTAAACTCCCAACCCTGGCTCTTTAAACCTGCCACGTAATCATCCCTTGATTCAATTGCCAAAAACACTGCCCTCTCCCTCTCCACCTCAGCTGGTGTGTGGTGAGTGTTTTGGCGCAAAATGGCAGCCGTGCATCACCCAGGTGGGTGCTACACATTGCCGGTGGTTGAGGCGAGTTTCCCCCTCATCACTGGAAGCGCTTTGAGAATCTAGAGAAGCACTCTATAAATGTAATGGTCTATCAATCCTATTCTAATCTCTTTTCAGTCCTTTGACAAATATGGGTTAACAAAAATGTTTGATTTACCAATGACTCCTCAGTCAATTAAAGCACAGTTCCCCGTTTTGGTAGGCACAATTAATATCGCTGCCACTGTTGCATACTGCAGGCTTTGGCAATGTGGGTGGAGCTGAGCGGCACTACATTTACCTCCCCACATTGGCTGCTATTGGAAAGCTAATTCAGGGTTCTCAACACTGCTGAAGAATCACAGCAGGAATGATAGCGGCAAGCGAAAAATACTTTTTTTTTTTTACTCTGGGGTTATATTCCACAGAAGAGCTGTCCCCTGAGCCTGGGGCCTACAGTCGTCTTGCGGCTTGCTCCGTGGAAAGAAAAAGCACTGAACTGACTGAACTGGATTGAATTTTATTACTGCTGTTGGTTTTATGAGGCTAGCCACAAAGGCATTTCATTTTCTGCTTGAGAAGTGACTGGATAACTTTTTATCAGTCAATGTGAGAAACTCATTTTGTCTTATTTTGCTCAATTGTTCTGCAGAAGTTCATGTTTCCTAGGATTTGTGATGAAATGCTTGGGCCTTGATTGATTAGTCTGCACTTGCATCAGATGTAAATGAGTTCTTTGTTTTATTTTCCAAAAGAAAAAAAAAAAGCATATCTTTAATTGGCTCATTTAAGCTAAAGCCTTCTGAAATAAAATATTAATCTAGTAATATTAAAACCTTGCAAGTATTCACAATCACATTTTAATTAGTTCACAGTCATATCAATCCTGATAATTTGATGGAAAAGGGGGAACTATGCAGTACATTCTGTTTACAGTGAGGTCTTTAGCTGTTGAGTGTCTGATCCTCTAAGGCACTGTTTGAGTGTGCAGATTATGGTCGAGTAATGACTCGGCAGCATTCTAGCGCCCCCTGTGGCCAGTAGCACCACCAGATGGCGTTTGATTTGCACTGGAGTTTCTCAGGGAGGGAGGTCTTCTCCCAGCTTGTAAGACAGTGTGACATCACGCATGCACCATCAATTCCTCCATTGGTCGATGGTGCGTTCGTGGCTCACCTGGTGGGCCGAAGAGCCGCTTCCGCTGGCCCTCTCTGCGCAGCCGCCCCGATGTGGAGGGAAACGGCAGTGACATCACAGGCTTCAGGGAAGAGCGCATGCCTCAGTCCTCTCAGATCGACAGCAAAGGTTGCAATTAGTGTCGCAGCATGAGAATGATTGGATATTCAACATTGAGAGAAAGGGGGGGGAAATCCATTTGTAATTGTAATACCCGGAACATTGTATGTGCATACCCTTGCAGAAAGACGCTTGTTCCATTGTGGCTTAGCGGCCCAGCGCGGTAGTTTCCCTTCAGCGTGGCTGCAGTGCGTATTTCACATGATGCAATGATTAGCTCACACCCCAGCTGAACTCCAGCCTCAGACACAATAGCGGGAGGGGAATGGCGGGTAGCAAAACGGGCCTTAGATTAGCGGCCCCGCTGACACGCATGGCGCACGCTGTACAATGAGCCGACGCTTACTGCAGAGCTGAATCGGACTGCTGACACGGCCTGTGGGTCTCCAGCCCCTGCTCGCTGTGCCTTCTCCATCGTCTGGCCGCTGGATAGACCCGTCAGAACCCCCCTGTCAGGCCTGCCGCGTCAGCACCCCGCCCGCTGCAGCTACGAGGCTCTTTCTCGTTCACCTGGAGAACTATGCAGTACATTCTGTTTACAGTGAGGTCTTTAGCTGTTGAGTGTCTGATCCTCTAAGGCACTGTTTGAGTGTGCAGATTATGGTTGAGTAATGACCCCCCCCCCCCCCCCGATGGGCACACGTGTAACTCCAACCCTGAGGGAGTCCTCGCTGTTAAACCCCCGAAAACCTCCACGCAAACACTAATGCGTGTGTAAGGCCGCGTCTCCTTTAGCTGCGAGGGATTGAGTGCCGGACTTAGCCAGGTTCAGTGGAGCAGTGGCACTGCTCTCCTCAAGCTGCCTAAGGGCCTGGCTCACGCTGGGAGGTGCCAGGTTGTTGCGGGTTGCATGCTCATAATTACATCCCCCTCCGCAGGAGGAGTTTGGCTGTGTGCTGAGGATCCCCTTCCCCTGCTCCTCCATGGAGACACACTGGCAGTCAGGTGTGTTATAGGATCCCCTTCCCCTGCTCCTCCATGGAGACACACTGGCAGTCAGGTGTGTTATAGGATCCCCTTCCCCTGCTCCTCCATGGAGACACACTGGCAGTCAGGTGTGTTATAGGATCCCCTTCCCCTGCTCCTCCATGGAGACACACTGGCAGTCAGGTGTGTTATAGGATCCCCTTCCCCTGCTCCTCCATGGAGACACACTGGCAGTCAGGTGTGTTATAGGATCCCCTTCCCCTGCTCCTCCACGGAGACACACTGGCAGTCAGGTGTGTTATAGGATCCCCTTCCCCTGCTCCTCCACGGAGACACACTGGCAGTCAGGTGTGTTATAGGATCCCCTTCCCCTGCTCCTCCATGGAGACACACTGGCAGTCAGGTGTGTTATAGGATCCCCTTCCCCTGCTCCTCCATGGAGACGCACTGGCAGCCAGGTGTGTTATAGGATCCCCTTCCCCTGCTCCTCCATGGAGACACACTGGCAGCCAGGTGTGTTATAGGATCCCCTTCCCCTGCTCCTCCACGGAGACACACTGGCAGCCAGGTGTGTTATAGGATTCCCTTCCCCTGCTCCTCCATGGAGATGCACTGACAGTCAGGTTATTTCAGGGGCTGCTCTGAGATCACCTGACAAACAGAGCGGTGAATCACGTCAAATTTCCTCCCAGGCACATGAGGCCCCAGATTGACTCGGATAATAGACACAATTCACGAAAGGCAGATTTAATGCAGTTGCAGTAGGCGTGAAGTTAACCAGCGCAATGTGGTTATGTAAAGCAGGTTATAATTACATAGCCTGTCTAAAAAAGCTCTCTATCGTCTCAGACAGTGGCACGCATTCCAGAACACAATAGGCAGCCCACAAGAAAACTGAAGGAAAAATCATTCCAAAAAGTAGTTTAAAAAAATGTTTTAAACAGGTATATGCCAAGAATTTCAAAAAGATTAGCTGTAGACAAGCGAAAAAGACCAGAACACAGATAAGGCAGTTTGGAAACCATGCAGGTGCGAGACTGTGTATGGTTGATTGTTATTGCCTTTGAATAGTCTGATAAATTCAAATGGAATAAATTGAATGGAAGCATAAAATGAATCTGAGAATAAAGACCCTTTATGCTCAGACTATTTTTACACAATAGGGTTGTGAGTTTTATGTGCTTGATGCTGGTGTTCATTTTCTTTGCATTATGTGATGAGAGGGCTTGTAGCACCATAGTTTCTGGTAAATATTAACCATTTACCAGTGCACAATGCACAAACCTATTTTCCATTCACATGAAAAAATATAGGAGGCACGGATGGTGCTGTGGGTAGCACAGCTAGGAGGTCCTAGGTTCGAATCCCCGTCGGCCGGGGCCTCTCTGTGCGGAGTTTGCATGTTCTCCCCGTGTCTGTGTGGGTTTCCTCCGGGTACTCCAGTTTCCTCCCACAGTCCAAAGAAATGCAGGTTAGGCTGATTGGAGAGTCTAAATTGCCCGTGGGTATGAGTGTGTGAGTGAATGGTGTGTGTGCCCTGCGATGGACTGGCGACCTGTCCAGGGTGTATTCCTGCCTTTCGCCCAATGTATGCTGGGATAGGCTCCAGCCCCCCTGTGACCCTGTTCAGGATAAGCAGGTTAGGATAATGAATGAATGAATGAATGAATGAAAAAATATAGAAATTTAATTAGCTAGCTTGTAAATGCACCTTGCAGTGCAGGGTTGTGTTATTTCCATGTGAAACTATTTGCAAATTAATCATTTATAGATGCTAATGTATATATATATACATGAGAAGAAGTGTAGATAAATACCATCCCGCATATGCACCTGCCTGCTTCTCAGAGATCTCACAAGTGCAATGCAGATTTAAGGAGTGCACTTAACACGGGCTTTAGAAAACGCTGTTTGTGAGCGTCAGCCCCGAGTACCAGTTAAAAATTCTATGAATATTTTTGGAAGTTCGTGGAGTTCATTTCCAGCTCTTTCTCTGTAGATGGCACACTCCAGTAAATCTGATATAGGCTGTGCAGGAATATCTGTCTGCAGATGGGAATTTAATCAGCTGCTTTATGAACTGTTGGGCACGCCGTCTCAGTCTGTATTTCGCTCGCTCTCCCCGAGAAGAGTTGCTCTAAGGTTGCTTCTGTTGGAGCACCTCGTCACAGCGGCTGGCCTGAGGGAGCTGGGACAGGGTTGTTGTGCGAAAGGCAGATTATAGCATGACCGCAATCCTGAGGCCGAGTGCCCTTCACATAGAGGAGGCGTGAGAGCTGTGTGTGTCTGTGTGCGTGCGTCTGTCTCCACCTGTGAGTCTCACTGTAGGAGCAGTGCGGTATTGTAGCCTGTAAGTCCATATGCACAGTGTGCAGTATCTGTGTGCAGTATCTCTATACAGTGTTCAGTATCTGTATGCAGTGTGCAGTATCTGTGTGCAGTACCTGTGTGCAGTATCTGTATTCAGTGTGCAGTATCTATGTGCAGTATCTGTGTGCAGTGTGCAGTATCTGTGTGAAGTATCTGTATGCAGTGTTCAGTATCTCTATACAGTGTGCAGTGCATCCTGTGTGTCTCCAGAGTTTTGAGCCTCCCGTCACCTCCCTGTGTGTTTTAGTTTCAGAATTTCCTAACCCCCCCCCCCCCCCCACCACAGTTCTCCCCCAGTACTATAATCTCCACAGTTCCCAGGCTCCCTAAGTCGGGCAGAAAGAGTCATCTCAACCGCCCCCGCCCCCCCCCCCCCCCCCGAAACCCACCCACTCTGCAACCACTGGAGCGCGTCACTCTCCCCGCTCACCTGTGCCGGGCGTGGACTCCCTGCGCCCGGCACATCCCGTCGGGCCGAGATGAAAGGCGGCTGTAACTCAAACGTCTCACACGCAGGCGTACCGTATGTGAGATAATGCAGGCGTGTGAAGCGGAGCGCTGGGAACGGCGCCGCCGTGTTGAGCCCGCTCCAGGCCCGCTCCACACAGCCGCCGCTTCGTGTACGCTGAATCTTTATGGGCTCCAGAGGGGTGCTTCAAGGTTAAAACAGAGGCTGTCGTGTAGGGACATCCCCGAAAGGAGAAGGAGGGACCTGCAGTCGCAGAAGCAGGATTACTGTGTTGGCTGGGTGACCGCACCGAGTAAAACCCGGAACAAGCTCTTTTCGCTTTTTGCAGTCCGTGCTCCAGATTTGGCGGTGTTCTGTGTTTTAGTCTGTGAAGGTATCCAGCTAACTCAGTGATCCTGCTCTGTGATACAGGCCCAAGGTGTCCACTCTGAATGACGCTTAATATACACACAACTCTTAAGAAGAAACACATAAGTTGTATCAGAAACATTGAAACAATGCAGTATTTTGGTCCTGGGTTCACATAGGTCTATCCTCTCTCAACCGTATGTGGAATAAAATGACATTCGTAAATTGACTCTCTTGATATATTTGTTGATAAATCGTGCTTTAATAAGCAGTGCACAGTGATGCAATCAGAATATTGATTCTGCTTCTGACAAAAACAATTTAATACCTCACATAACATCAAGATGAGCTGTACTGGAGTTGGAATTGTGTGTGAGTGAGTGTGAGTGAGTGTGAGTGAGTGTGAGTGAGTGTGAGTGAGTGTGAGTGAGTGTGAGTGAGTGTGAGAGTGAGAGTGAGAGTGTGAGTGTGAGTGAGTGTGAGAGTGAGTGTGAGAGTGAGAGTGAGAGTGAGAGTGAGAGTGAGAGTGAGAGTGAGAGTGAGAGTGAGAGTGAGAGAGTGTGAGTGTGAGTGTGAGTGTGAGTGTGAGTGTGAGTGTGAGTGTGAGTGTGAGTGTGAGTGTGAGTGTGAGTGTGAGTGTGAGTGTGAGTGTGAGTGTGAGTGTGAGTGTGAGTGTGAGAGTGAGAGTGAGAGAGTGTGTGCTTGCGTGCGTGTGTGTATGGCCGCAAGTATGTGTGTCTCGAGCCTGTCTGAGTTCATGTTTTTCTTAACATTATTTTCCATTTCACTCATTGTAATGTTGCACAAAATGGTTTTTAAATTAAAATATAAGAGAGCAAGAGTACACTGATTTACATAAAACATGAGAAAAATAAGAAATTAGCGTCAGGGAACAACTACATTGTTTAAAGAAACCAAAGATAAGATATGTGTTAATTTTCACATTTCTACTTCCTTTCTTGAACTTAGCACCTCCGTTTTCTCTGTCGGGATAATTAGAAATGGTGTTTTCATTTAATTAGTGATTAAAAGACCGGGCTTTAAATAGACTTATATTTAATTTAATTCCCTAAACTTTTTTGAATCTCAGTGAAGGTGTTCGATTCATCAAGTGCACAACAGGCCCTTGATGCATAAGATCCATACATTATCCCTGAGTGTTATGTCTCATAGCACCATTACAGTTTCCACTGATTACCAGAACTCGTATGCTACTGTATGTAATGCACAAAAGGCGGAAAAGGCTTGGCAAATGCAATCTCAGGATAATGCCACAGCTCGGTAAGTGATTCAGAATAGGCATCTGTGCTTTGCCTTGCGCAAATAGGATGTCACCTGGCATGAAATTGGACTTTGTGCCAAAAAGACCTCTTGGTCGAAAGAGACTACATTTAAGGCAGAAAAGGGACAGACGCAGAGTAGAGGGTAGAATGAGAAATGGTTAAATCTCAGAGATGTAGAATTGAAAATCACTCAAGGATTAATGTGCAGGGAATTAAAGGTCCTGGACCGGCGATGTGGAGATAGCACGGAATGCATTACTCCTGTGCGAGAGCCAGGAGGAGGACCAAGCTTGAGTAAAAATAAATAAATAAACGCTTTCCAAAAAAAAGAAAAGGGGAAAAAATAACACGTGTACACGCTCAGCTGAGTTGCAGCCATACCCCATGAAATTGATTGAGGAAGCGGTGTCGACCGGGGCGCTCCTCAAGGTCAGGGAGGAGGAAGGAAAAAGAGCGGGAAAAGTCAGGGAGCACAGACTTTCCCATTCTCGCCAACCGCCCGGCCTCATTCTCGCTTCAGACTCAAGACTTTCAGTATGTTCATAAAAAAGGGATTAGGATAAAATAAGTCAGGAAAAGTGTGAAAAAAAAAACTCCAGACTCAATTAACTCAACATACCCACGGTTCTGAAAAACCCGCTGTTGTAAATTGGTTAGAAAACTATTAGGGCGGCCATTTTGCTGCCGCAGCAGTGGACTTGAGCTCGGCGAGAAGGAGCAGAATTCAGAGCCGTTACTGTATGACCTCCCGCCTTGCTTCCGCTTCCCCAAACTCAACAGCTGTTACCCATGCAGCTGTCCTGCCCGATGTGCAACTACAGCCTATTAGTTAACGCTTATTTCCAGAGGTTGCTGCGCGTTGCAGAAACAACGTGAATTCTTCATTCTGCTGTGTTGATGAATTCTGTCTGCTATATGGATCAAAGGGAGACACTGAACAGCGGCGGAAAAAGCGGCTCCGATCGCGTTTAGTGTCCTGCGCCAGGCAGCAGCTGCTGTTTCATTAGTTTGCGGCGAAGCTCCAAAGTGGGGCGTTAAGCGCGTGCATTATTGATGTTCCCGCTATTAAGGCATTATTGCAGCGGCTCCTCTGGGACACGTCTGCTGTGCATGGAAACGGGGATTTGGAATAGAACCCCCCCCCCCCCCCCACCTCCACCTCATCCTCCCCGTTACCGTGTTTACCCCGGTGTTTAAACGCAGCGCGTAACCGGGTCAGCCGGGCGGGATTACGACCGTGACCTTTTCCCGCAGGGGTCACACTCAATACGGGCTGCTTTAACGCAGGGGGCTCAGCGGCAGCAGGGTGAAAACGTGGCGCCAAATCGAATTCGAGGTTACAGCGCGACCTTCCCTCCAAACCGTTTTCTTTCAAACGGCTGTTTGGTATTTTTACGCGTTCCCTCTCCTCCCAGCCGAGCGGGATCAGGCGGTGTCTCTGCGGGGGGAAAGCAGTCCCCTCCCGGCCAGAAACGGACGTTTTCCCGCTCAGCGTCGGCACGGCGACGGTAAACCTGCCGTAAAAACCAGCCACTAAATCTCCCTCATTACGTATTTCGCACGGCGCTGAACTGGCTGTAATGTTTTACACGCGCGCGTTCTTACAAACGGCCGCAGCTGTTGTGGAACCGTCCCTGCCTACCTCCGAACGCTTCCATTTTATTCAAACGAGCCTGCGCTTCTCTCCCTTCCCTGGGCTCTCCAGCTTCAAACGCGGCGAATGCGTTTCAGAGTGGAGGCTTTTTTCTGCAGGGCTTTCCAGTATGCGTTCTTCCTGGCAGAATGCTGCGTGAGTGTCGGCTCATAATGGCCCTGTATGAATTGTGCGTGTCTCTCCTGTGAGGAGCGGAGCCTCTAATGCGCAGTGTTGCCTGGTGATTGCGTGATTCGATATCCTCGATAGGAAATGACCCCGCGTTCTCGCTGGGGCCCGCACATCAAACAGCCCGTGAAGTGTGCTCACGGGGGCGGCTGGCAGCATATTGAACCCTGCATTATGTAATGAGCCTGGATGGAAACAAACAGGATATTAACACAGACACGAGGGGAGAGGCGATCGGAGGCTCGTCCTATCCGCCGCGCGCGCGTTTCCTCTCTGGAGCCTGTGACAGACAATGGCTGCATTTCAACCTTCAGCCGAAGAGCGCTCTAAACGACCCATGATGCACTGCTGCAGACGGGCGGCAAAGAGTGAGACCTTGAAACAAGGATGAGGGGGGTGTGGAGGCGGGGGGGGTGTGCAGTGGAGCATTTCAGCTTCACCAGTCCAGAGCTGGTAAGGAATGGTGTCCCTTGACAGGTTGGGAGGAGAAATGGTTGGGCCCCATAGGGGGGGTGGGGGGGGGATGCACAGGCGATGGTGAGGAGACAGCTCGCCCAACACCCCCAGGGACAGAAGACAGAAGAGAGGGACCCAGAGCTTCACCCCCCCTCCCTCTCCCCATCCCCCTGGCTGATGGCCTAAATGACAACCCCAGCAGGGTAACTGTCAGCCCGACCCCATCTCCCCGACTCCCCCATACATTTTATCCCCTGTTCCTTAAAACCTCACGGTCCACAGCACCATCTCTTTTTTTTTACACTTTCTCATCTTTCTTCTGTCTTTTTTTTCCAGTTTTACCCATCGCAGAAGTAAAGGGAGGGAGGTGCGGGACAGGGCAGATGGAGCTCTCTCCCGCACGGTGGCGGTTGACCTTGGCGTTAGCGGGCGCGCGCGGGGTTTAGGTATCCGGTAAATGGGCACACTCCGGGCTTCTGCGGGGCCAGACGCCCCAGAGCCCTCTGCCTGCATCCGCTCTCTCATCTCCGGCTTTCCATTTGCTTCCCTCTGTCATTTGCGCCGTTAGGGTGATTGAAATTAAGATTTAAGTGGCAATGTCCTTAGGAAAAGCGGTGCGGGGTAACAGAGACGTAAGGGGATGGAGGCCGGCCCCTCCACGCTCGGTCTGATTCATCGTGTGGGGCAGCCTAGCGTGGAATTCACTGTCAGAGTGCTTTATATACAGCACAGCAAATTACACACCAGCATGGAGCTGCTCGATACACTGCTGGACAGTACTGTGGAGAGTGTGTGTGTGTGTGTGCGTGTATGCATGTGCGTGTGTGTGTGTGTCTATGAGTGTGTGTGTGTGTATGTGTGCATGTTGTATGCATGCATGCGTGTGTGTGTGTGCGTGTGTTAGTGAGTGTGTCTGGATGTGGGTGTGCATGTGACTGTGCATGTGAGTGTGTGCGCATGTGTGTCTGAGTGTGTGTGTGTATGTGTGCATGTTGTAGGCGTGCGTGAGTGTGTGTGTGCATGTTGTATGCATGCGTGTGTGTGTGCGTGTGTGCGTGTGTTAGTGAGTGTGTCTATGGGTGTGCATGTGGGTGTGCATGTGACTGTGCATGTGAGTGTGTGTGCGCATGTGTGTGCACGTGCGTGTGTGTGTGTGCACAGCTACAGTACACACTGTCACCTTGCAGAGAATTCCCTGAGTTTCCCCCAATCTTGCTTTTTCCTCATTGGCTTTTACCGCATTTAATAACCTTTAGTTTTAAATGTTGGACTAAACATCAGCCATGCATTTAGTAAGGATGTATTACTGCCTTATTAATCATTTATGAGCCGGTGTTATTCTACAGCATAGCTGAGCAGCCTTACAGCTTTGAAGTGTATTAGCCTGAGTTATTCTCACTGAGGTGTTTAGCCTTGAGTGTGTAGAATAAATGCTACCCAGCGCTGTCAAGGAAAGTGATGAGAGATTGAGGGTGCCTGGTGTTAGTCGTGTCAGTGCTCTGTCAGGACAGGGTTGCACTATTTCAGGCTAATGCAGGGGTGTAGGGAGGGCCCCGGCAGTGATTAAGAGGAGACATGCATTCATTACAGCGGTGTCTGTGAGAGCCAGAGAGCTCCCTGCTGAGACTGTGCTGTCTCCTCACTGAATGCAGAGCCAGGACTGCAGCCCACAGAGATACAGCCAGCCTTCGCTCCAGAAATACACTCTCTCACAGAGATACAGCCAGCCACCGATCCACAAATACTCTCTCACAGAGATACAGCCAGCCTCCGCTCCAGAAATACACTCTCTCAGAGAGATACAGCTCGCCACCGATCCGCAAATATTCTCTCTCACAGAGATACAGGCAGCCACCGATGCAACAATACACTCACAGAAAGACGCACATATACACTCACTTACAGAAACACACACACACACACACACTCACACACATCCACTCACACTCACTTTCTGCCCACACACCATACAGCCCTGTCTCCACACTTATGTTCACCTCCCACACACTCCACAGGGACTACAGCCGGCTGCCTCAACACCTTCACACTCGTATGTGCTCATCTCCTCTCTGCGGTTTCCACCCCTGTGCTCATCCTTTTCATTGCTCTGTCCCCCCCACACACACGCAGTACCCCCACTCCAACTTCACACACACACACACACACACACACATACACACACAGTACCCCCACTCCAACTGCTCACACACACGCAGTACCCCCACTCCAACTGCACACACACACACACACTCAGTCTGCCCCCCCACACACACACAGTACCCCCACTCTACAGACATACTTACTCTGTATCAATCTCTCCTCTCTGGGGCTTCCGGAGAGCTCCACCTCTGTACTCCTGGGGACAGCGTCCTATTCACAGCTCTGCCCCCCACACGCACACACACACACACACTCACACACACACAACTCTCTGTACCCTCACTGCGCACTCCCATTCACTCTGTACCCCATACATAACCACACACACACACACGCACACACACACTGTACCCTCACTGCGCACTCCCATTCACTCTGTACCCCATACATAACCACACACACACACACACACACACACACACTCGCTCTGTATCTACCTCTCTGGGGTTTCCGGAGAGTTCCACCCCTGTGCTCCAGGGCACAGTGTGCTTTCCGCGGCTCCGTCCCTGCGGCCGTCTGCGCTCCTGATCCGGCCCTGCTCTGTATGCGATACACAATCTAATCTCTCCAGGTTCTGACATTCCAGTGGGTCACCCGGCCACCTGCAACACTTCTTTCTAAAGGCCAGGGCTTTCTGTGAGCCGCAGACTCTCCTGTTCCCGGAGCTCCCAGATAAATGATAATGTTGGAGCCGCTGTTATGGTGAGTGGGATCTTCACCCAAACGGATGTGGTTTTTAAGTCCGTTCTTGTAACCTTTAAAATCCTCTGCTATTTTGGCGAAAGCTCTTAGTGTAAGGCAGGGATTACGCATACGGTGGGTTTCCGGGGATACATGAAGAAGAAACATGGGGGGGAGGGGGGGGGGCTTTTAACATCATCATGCTTTGCTAAGATTAAGATTTTGCTAAGTGCCGTTTGTCATAAAAGGTTCAAACAGAAGGTTGATGACACACAAGTTCATCCCCATTGCCAATCAGTTGAAGGTGTTGCATTCATGGGCAGATCATATCTTTTTATGGCTAAAACATAATTGAATGAAAAAATGTGATAATATATTTTGAAAATGTGCTGTACTGTATGTGTTGTATCTGAATTAGACTCACAGTGCAATATCTGATGAAATTGCGTTGTGCAGAATGTGATATATAATTAACACCTCCACAAGCAGCCCAGATAAAAACAGTCAATAAAGTCATCTTTAATAAGTTGCACAAAGTATATTTTCAGCAGCTTAGCCCATGTGTTTAGGGTCTGAAATGAGCTCACGTACAGGTAGGGTGAGAGAAAAATGGAAACACAACAGTCGTCCTGCAGTGAACGGTCCTGGACGTTCTGTAATGCTTCTGTAATTATGTATAATGGCATAATAAAAACGATAATACTTTTATTTATATAGTGCTTTTCAGTGCACGGAGCTCAAAGTGCTTTTCAGACAATAAAAACATGAAATGAGCAAAATAAGGCAGGGAGAAGATGAACATTAACAGCGACTCGCGAAGAGGACATCAACATTACAAATGATAAAAACAATATTAAACGCCAGAAGAATATTAAAATAATCGAATCTAATGAATTCAAATTGAAATGAAAAATTGGGATCGCCGTGTTTGTGAAAGAGCCTCTGACTGTGCGCTTCCGCTGCTGATGGAGCTCGCTGCAGAGATCGCAGACTCTCACCGATGAATCCATCATCTTTGCTTCATAGCCTGGGGCTCCAGATCGGGAGATCTCGATCGGGAACTCTTCGTTCCGCAGGGCGCCGACGGACTCCGGATCACGGCTGTGCTCGGCGCAGCTGAAAAGTGATTAATACGATTTCAAAAATCAATTCTAAAAGCAGGAAAAAAAAAAAACAGGAAGTCAGCAGAGTGACTTCCAAGTACTGGGGTGATGTGTGTTCTCTCCCTGCAGGAGTACTTAAACTGGAGTATGGAGAGTTATCGTCGTGGTCCAACTGAGGGGAAGTAACAGCGTGAAAGACTTCCTGAGTGTCCCTGTAAAATAAAGAGCTGTAATCTTCTACATTTCTGGGCTGGTGGCACACATTTGGTCAACTCCTACCCTCAGAAGTCAATGTCAGTTTTCACTTAACGCTACTGTACATGAGTAACCATCTTCAGCTCCTGTTAAAGCAGTTCCTTTACTCAGACTTCATGGCCTTGACGTCCACCAGCTTTGAGCCCGGTTGAGCGAGCGTCCATGAGATACCGTGGCACACACAACAGCAATCGTACTTTCCTATCCACTAAGTGTGTTGACTGGCTTGTCGTATCTATCCTGCCCAATTCCGCAGGTAGCCTGGTCGAATGCGCACGCACGCGCCATTTTTACATTGGCATTATTGTGGCCACTGTTTCTTGCGGTCTGTTCCGGTTACCCCATTACAAAGCAGCGTGCGTTTGGCAGCTCTGCGATAGCGTGACGGATGGAAGTGTGGGAGACGCGCGGAGGCGTGGACACGACTCCGTCCTTCGCCGACTTAATGGCGTGTTCGCTCCTCTGTGCCTCCGCGTGTCACTGTGTCCCGATGCATCAACGCCGTTATCGCTGATGGATACGACGGCCCAGCCCCGTCTCAATTTACACCCTCTGCCTGACCCACCTTTAACCTCATTGGTCCCTCGTGCCGCGTTCTGCGCTCCTATTCGCCCGCGGTTGCTATGCCAATAAAAAAACGCGATGTTGTTTAACGGTATTGTGGAGCCGCGCTAAAGGAACGCCTGTGAGATTATAAAATATAAATGAATTGGACAAGTGGGGTGCACACGAGGCCTTTGCCGGCTAGACTTCTGAATGGAGAGCACAAATCAATCTTCGGCTCCAGTCTCGGGGAGATGTATGTGAGTATTAAACAGCCATAAATATGAATATAGCCTGTGTATTACACACATTACATCCCCGCAGTAATGCAATGCGGTTTCTACCATTGGATGGAATGAGTTCTCTGAGTTAGGCGGGTGGAAATTCCAGGCAGGTATTATAAATATTATATTATTGGCATTTGGCAGATGCTCTTATCCAGAGCGACATACAGTTGATTAGACTAAGCAGGAGACAATCCTCCCCTGGAGCAATGCAGGGTTAAGGGCCTTGCTCATCTTATTGTGCGGATCTTATTGTGGCTACACCGGGATTAGAACCACCGACCTTGCGTGTCCCAGTCCTTTACCTTAACCACTACGCTACAGGCCGCCCTGCGCACAGGCAGGTGATGGACACACAGCTCTGATTTAACAGCAGCAGATGTAACATGGAGCCTACGTAACATATCTGACATCAGCGTTGGCTCCAGGAAAGTGTAACAGATAGGGAAGGGGCCTTTGTCATGACTTTGGCCTGACCGTACCTGCTGCCGTGCAGCCAAACCTGCACTTGGAGGCTTTCAGCTGTGTGTGGGATTACACCTTGCATTAAAAAAAAAAAAAAACCTTTTCTCTGAGTTTTTTTTGTATGTCTTTCACTTTGAAAATGAGCCGTTGTGTAATTTAAGGGTCTCCGTGTCGGTCATGCCTGGTGCGGTGCATGCAGCCTTCAGGCGGCCCATAATGCCTCTCTCTGTTCCCATAATGCCGCCGTCCGCGTGCTTTCATTTCCATGGTCAGGGCTGTCTTTTCATCTCCGGCCTTGCTTTTGATGGATCAGGCGAAATAATAATAAGAAAAACTGAAGAAAAAAAAAAAAAGAACGGTGTGTTTGCGCTACGTCTGGGTGCAGAGTAGCCGCTGACCCTGAAAGTCCTCCATCCCGCATTCACATTCACCCAGAGAGGGGAGTGTCTGGGCAAGGAGCCCGGCGCTACATTCAGGGGAAAAGGGCCCTGGAAGAGGGAGATTATGGGAGAGCTGCATGGGGCAACCGAGTGTCATAAAGTAGACCCTTGGAGGAAAGAGTAACATTCCCTCTTCATTAAAACTTCTGCGGCTTGAAGGTGCCGGCTTCGCTGACGTCTGTAGTTAGATCCCTCACGGAATTGATAAGGTGCTAATTGTCATTAAGCGCGTTTAATTTGAGCCTCCGCAGGGAGCCAGGTGCAGGCCTGAGTGCAGGGAGAACTCAGGGCCTTGCTCTCCCATTGCAGGGCCACACTCTGCTAGAGAGAGAGGGAGAGAGGGAGAGAGGGAGAGAGAGAGAGAGAGGGAGAGATGGCGGAGGTCTCACCTGCTCGAGAGAGAGAGACACAATCAGAGCAAAAGGGTCCGAATACTTATGTAAATGAAAAATTTTAGTTTTTTAATTTGCAAAAATGTCTAATACATGTCTTCACTTTGTCATGATGAGTTATTGAGTGGAGATTGTTGAGCAAAAACGGCAATTTTATCCATAAAAAATGAAAGAATGTGCACAGCTGGGTTACTGAGGCAATCGAACCTGCTTCATTTGGTCCAAGATTTAATTACCATAATTTGATTTTTAATTTGCCAAAGCTCTTACAATATACATTTATATTATAATGCAGTTATAAATATATTTTTTATACTTCACACATCTCCAGATCAGAATGGACTTTGCACGTTACTTGGCCTAAGGTGTAAAAACACAATAAAAAGCAGAATACTGCTTAAGTCTTTTTATTTTTTTATTTTAATCCCTGGCCCAATGCAATACTTCTTCTGTTTGTTGTTGCTGTGTGTTATTGAATGGAGTGGGGAGTGTCACATGGTCGTTCTCTGCCTGTAAAGGAAGTGGGCAGGGAGGGAGCCTCCGCCCCCCTGGGGTGGGGTATCGGGGCGGTGTTGGCGGGGGGGGGGTGATAAAAGCAGGAAGAGCCGCAGACCGATAAGACATCAGAGAGCGTAATTAAGTTACTCCGCCGTGCAGACGGCCATATCCCGGCCGCCGTCCCGCCCCCTCACATGCCTGGCCCCGTAACGAGACGTAAACAGGTATCGCTTACAATTAAGCCCCCGGCCGACAGCCGATACTGCGGTAAACAGT
Source organism: Conger conger (assembly GCF_963514075.1). Lineage (NCBI taxonomy): Eukaryota > Metazoa > Chordata > Actinopteri > Anguilliformes > Congridae > Conger > Conger conger. The sequence goes on along the minus strand of NC_083776.1, from coordinate 8,358,065 downwards.
ACTTAGGGCCGCGGCGATGAGTGGCGCATCGCGCCGATGAGAGAGGCGAGGCTCCGCACCCCGGGGCTGCCCCGGCGTCGCAGACTCCTCCTGCCCACGCTCCAAACCGCGGCTCAGCCAGGGCCCACCGTCCGTCACTTCCACAGTCACGTCCACATCACGTCCACATCACGTCCAGGCTAAACTCTGCTTCGTGTGGGAGGGAGTGAGTGGGAGGGTGAGGCAGGCAGCCTTTTCCAGCCGGTGTGTGGTGAGCATCTTTTTCCAGCCAGTGTGTGGTAAGCAGCTTTTTCCAGCCAGTGTGTGGTGAGCTGTTTGTTACAGCCAGTGTGTGGTATGCAGCTTTTTCCAGCCGTTGTGCGGTGAGGAGCCAGCAGCCCCAGCGCCCCCCCTCCTCCCCCAGCCTGGTGTGGCTGCACCCCCCCTCCTCCCCCAGACTGGTGTGGCTGCTCCCCCCCTCCTCCCCAAGACTGGTGTGGCTGCACCCCCCCTCCTCCCCCAGACTGGTGTGGCAGCGCCCCCCCTCCTCCCCCACACTGGTGTGGCTGCACCCCCCCTCCTCCCCCAGACTGGTGCGGCTGCACCCCCCCTCCTCCCCCAGCCTGGTGTGGCAGCGCTCTCCGGGACCTGTCGAAAGCCCATCGATCGGTCCGCACGGTTCCCCCTTCCGGCGGTGCCCGCCGCACGCACGTCCCACTTTCGCATCCTGAAGGTCAGCCGCACGTGCGCGGAACACGGCGTGATATTTATCGCTTCATAATTACCTGTTGAATTGCGAGAGGCTGCAGCAGATGTTGAATATTATTGCTTAGCCGGATGAATGGCGAAATAACGGCAAGTCCAGCTGGCCAGAGAGCACCCATTAAAAACATGTCACTTTGGCTTTTCAAGGCGCTGAGATATTGGCTGGGTATCTCGCAGCGATGCTGAACGTGACTCCTTTGAACAGTGAAGAAGTACTGGAAATGCATAAGTAATATATAAGTACGGTACGATTGAAATTTTTACGGGTGACTTATTGGGTAGGGAACTGAACCTTAATGAGAAAGCGATTGCGAACGCTCGAGAGGAGCTCGTTTTTTATCGATTAGTCTCCCGAGACATGATGCATTCAAATATTACCGGACATGCAGAGAGCTTAGAGTGGTAACTATCGGTAATCATTAATCTCCCTTTAATGATGGTGGACTATCAACGCACACAGTAAACCGTAAACATAGTACAATGTACACCACCTGCAAGTTGGTCTGCTGTGGTGAGCTGCATCAAATTTTAATGTTATTTTTTAAAATATAATTGCAAGCAAGTACTTTTTGCTTAGGTGCCGGTGGAGTCAATTTTATAATTTCATTTTTAAACATGATGAGATGAATGGTAGAATAAGTATTCTGGCTCATTGGTATTCAATCAGTAAATATGCCAAATCTCTAAGATTTTACTGCACAACCATTTTGTGGTCATACTTTATCTTTAAGACCTTTGTATATGCTACAAATGCATTCACTCTTTTATGCAAATGAAAACGTCAATTCTCTGAATAATATTGTCTCTGCTGATCCTTTCTATTCTGAATTAAATCCATAGGCCTTCCTTGTAAATATAATCTCGTCATACCAAAAATCTGTTGCCAAACAGCAGAAAAATATGAGCGATGTTGACGACAGGCTCTTCATTTCCCTGTGATGAAGGTGTTTGTTATTCCAGTGGTGCTGCAGCTTGTTATGGAGGATATTCATGAGCAGGGGAGGGCCGGGGTCAGCTGTGTCGAGAGAGGAGAGGACGGGCTGTGTGTCCGCGAGCCCCAGTCTGGCCTCCGGGGGCAGCGTGGAGACGCGCCAGGGCAGAGCCGCCCCCGACATCTGTTAGGCCCGCCCCCCGGGTCCCCGCACGTCTGTCACCGGCAGCTACCCCCCAGCGCCACCTCCCTACTGGCAGGAGGGCAGAGCTGGAGCTGGGAGGGGGGAAGGGGGGGCCGGGCCAGTCCCATGGGCCGCCCCTCAGAGCTGGAGCTGGGGGGGGGAGGGGGGCACAGGTGGGAGTCTCCTTGACCTCACCCCGACCCTCTCTGCTCTACGAGGGGCCGGGAGTGGGCAGCGTCTGTAACCCGCCATCTGGAGGGCGGGGAGATCACCGGGCCGAGACACCCCCAGCACAGCCTGCCCCCCGTACCGCCAACCTGCGACCGCTTCACGTTGCGACCCCCACACTGTCCATTCCATCTTCAGAACAAGGGCTAAACGGGGCAGGTAAACAAGGGCCGGTCAGTCCCGAGATGACCATGGGGCCAGAGTTCTGTTCCCACAATGCCATTCATGATGTGCATATACACCCAATCGCCGCCATTTTGACCAATACATCTGTGCCATTTTTTTTTACTGTGGAACAGAGTCAGCGATGTAGTGTGGCCACCCCTTGATCCAGCCCTGTTCACAGGGAGGGACATACAGGAGTCAGAAAGTTCCAGGGCAGTTTATTGCATTGTATTTCAGTCCAGTGAATACTGTCTTTTTTTGCATGATTAGAAGGTCCTATGGAGTGATACTATAGCCCTAAGACCAAGGTCTTTCAGGTCCTGACTTGTGTGTGTGTGCGTGCGTGAGTGTGTGTGTGTGTGTGTGTTCGTGTGTTGCCAGTAAGATTGGTAGTAACACATGAAACAGCTTGCCAGGTCATGTGGAAACAGGCTATTGAGTGTGTCAAGTCTGTTTTGTCAACACTAACAATACATATATTTTACTTTAGAAATAGTTTGGTGTGTGAAAAATATGTGGTTTGTATGCACCAGTTTATAATATTAAGCCCACAGGAAAAAAACCTTTGTAGTACACTGCTCTAGACGGGAGGCCTATGGGCTTAATGGCCTATTCGACAAATCAAATATTCCTCATGTTCCTAAAGTAGATTACCATCTAAAGAGCTGATGAGGAGAATAACTTTTCTGGCAATATGAAAACTCAGTGAGAGAAGTTATCCAGTTTTCATTTGTTTTAATCATTTTGAAGTGTGCTGAGAACAACGCACGGGTGATTGGCCATCAGTGTTTCTACTGTACGAGATGATTTATGCAGTTTTTATCTACAATCATTTCCTTTGTGGAGACAATTACCTTCCCTTTCTAATATCTGTCCTATTTTAAGGATAGCCTCTTTAATAGAAGTAGATTTGATTCATTTTTTATAAGACTGTGACAGGGGCCTTACTTTTTTAAAAAAGTACAAAGAAAATAGTTATTTGAGTGTCTGCAAGTATTGTTTCTTTAAATGGTGCGGTATATCACTTAAACTAAATGCGACTGTTGTTTGTCATAATCTCAGTGTCTGTCAGATACAAATCATGGCTACTCATTTGTAAAAGGACATACCGCGGTGTATTTTAGGAATGCGACAATCAGTTTTCTTCAGCTTTGACAACTTTGATTACAGCGGTACAACTGTCTCGTCCCCCCGGATCTATAATTTTAAATTAAACGCCTAAAACGGATATATTCAGTCCTCTCCTCCCAAAGTTATATTTACTCATACATAAAACATCGTCGCGGAGCAGCAGCGAGTGAACACCGCCGGTGTGAAGTCAATGAGGCTCTTGATAATCGCACCGGCACGTCTATATGAATTCCCATCGGCGAAATCACAGTTAAATAGATTTCTTTAATCATTGCGCCCTCTGGCACGGTAGAGCTTTGTGTAACTGCTACGGTGCGTTTGCCATCACAGAGCTTCTTCCCCATTCACAGTATGAAAAGGGGAAGAAAACGCATAAGACAAACAGTTAGGCTGCCACAATTCTACCTCCGTACTGTTCTCCTTAAATAGCAGAGGTGGGGCCAGTGCAGGAGCTGAGTCGTTTTTAAATGTGCAGTAAGGCCCGGGATGGTGTTGGGCCCGCGGAGGGTAATGTATCGGCGTTTACGATTAAGATCTGGGGGGGGGGGAGGGAGGGGCAGCAGGGATTGTGTTTCTTGTTAGCTTTTTCCGAGTCGTAAAGACGAATCCGTTTTTGTATTGAGAGGAACACCCTGTTCCATTAGCCATGCAGCGGGAAGAATCAGGTTCCCCCTTTATGACTGTGGGTGAAGGACCAGGCCGCGATGCGTTCCTGTGCGCTGTCCCCCGCGCCTGATTTACGGCCCCCCGCTCCGCCCCGCCCGCCCCGCCCCGCCCGGGAGAGGATTCCCTAATAAAGCACTTAAGCGCCGGCGCGGGACGGATCCGGGGGCCAGACAGCGGCACTGGCGAGATAATTCCATCCCTCTCTTTAATTACTTCTGAGAAAGGGGGTAAATGAGTATTGATTGTGGCGGGGCCGGTCTGGCCCGGGCCTCTAGGCCCCGTCCCCACGCAACACCTCATTGCATTTCCAAATTACCATTTAAGGAAAAACACGGCCGGGTCTGCCCGTTAGAGGCGCCCCCAATTAAAGCGTACATCTCGGGGCTCCAGGAGCACAGCGCCCTGCCCCCCCCCCCCCCTGTCCTCCCCCTGTCCCCCGTCTTTGTGCAGGGGCAGCGGTGAGGGTCACACTGGTCCAGATTCACCTCACTTATCTCATACAGAGGCCCCTCCACTCCATGACTGATTGCTTTAATTTACTGGCAGCTACAGCAGGACGTGTCCGGCTGGCCCACATGATGAATTGGACATGAGTGGAAGAAAGGGCTCACTCTGTGCACTGCGGCGAGACGTGAGTCACAGGGAGTGAGTCACAGGGAGTGAGTCACAGGGAGTGAGTCTCAGGGAGTGAGTCTCAGGGAGTGAGTCTCGGGGAGTCACAGTGAATCAGGCAGAGTGAGTCACAGGGAGTCACAGGGAGTCACAGTGAATCGGGCAGAGTGAGTCTTGGTGAGTCAGCCAGGGTGAGTCACAGTGAGTCTCAGGGAGTCATAGTGAATCAGGCAGAGTGAGTCTCAGTAAGTCTCAGGGAGTCATAGTGAATCGGGCAGAGTGAGTCTCAGTGAGTTTCAGGGAGTCACAGTGAATCAGGCAGAGTGAGTCACATGGAGTGAGACAAGCAGAGTGAGTCTCAGCGAGTCAAGCAGGGAGAGTCACAGTCAGCCAGGCAGTGTGAGTCACTGTGGGTCAGAGAGGGTGAGTCACAGTGAGCCAGGCAGAGTGAGTCCAGGGAGTCAGACAGAGTGAGTTTCAGTGAGTGAGGCAGAGTGAGTCTCGGTGAGTGAAGCAGAGTAACAGTGAGTCAAACCAAGTGAGTCTCAGTGAATCAGACCGAGTGAGTCTCAGTGAGTCAGACAGAGTGAGTCTCAGTGAGTCAGACATGGTTTGTAGTGAGAACATGCCTCCTTCCACTTCACTGGCTTGGCCCCAGCATTTCTCACTGTTCTTAGAATGCAGTCAAAACCTCTTTTCTAAATGCTTCTCAACATGTTATCCTTTGTACTCTGACATTTTGTGGATATACTGCAGCTCAACATTTGTTGTAAAGTATTTTAACTGACTTCATGTCTACTCAATATGTATTGTAATCAATAGTATCACAAATGACAAAATTGTAATACTTGGTCATTAGTCAACCTCCCCTCCCTAAACACATTAAACTGTGATATGTACTTTGTAAGAAAATCCTGAATGCTGCATTTTCGAAAGCTAAATAAAATCCATAGTAAATCCTATGGGTCATACATCAGAAGAGTGAAAATTCAGTTTTGAATAAGATATTGAATTGGAAAAATCCTACATTTTGCAGAAGCAGTCTGCTCACAGTTTCGCTACGACTGCAGTCTTAAGGAATCACACATTTCAGCACTTTCCTTCTATTCTGGAAGCTTGGCTAAACGGTGAACTTCAGCCACCTCCCAAGGTCATTTTTGCAGACCAGGAGAGGGTGTCTCCCTGCTTTAATGCTTCCCCCCTTACCTCCTGCTTACCAGGTTACCTTCCATTAGCTAACTGATTCCTGTCAGAATCTGTTTTTATACATAGCCACATTGGAAGGAATTCGGTCTCCCCCCTGTTTCTCCTCCTGTGTAATGTTAATGGCTTTTTACGTTCCCAAAAACGGATACAAGGCACCAGTGCAGCCTTAAATCATTCATCAAAAACACACAGACCGCCTTGTTCCTTAGCGGGATGGATTTTCCGGGGCAGGGGGGGGTCACGGATAGCCGCTGTTCCCGGTTTGAGGTGTGGGAGAGGATGAAAGCGGTCCTTCGGAAGCGATATTCCGGAGAAGGAGAGACGGGTTGGTGAGAGCAGAGAGCTGGAGCCTCGGATTTGTAACAGATCGGTGTGAGGCGGGGGGGTGTGCTCTCCTCTACCCTCACCGTCTTAATTCACAAGGACAGCTCGGGCTAAAAGAGGGCCAAAGCCACAGTGGAGGGAAGCGCGAGGTCTTCAGCCACGGTGAGAAGAGTCCAATTACGCGCCGTCACGTTGAGTGGTGGGAGAAGCCCGCGCCACAGCACCTCCACGAGGCTCTGAGAGCGGGGATATCGCAGGAGCTTGTATTAAGTGACTTTTCTTCAAAGGTTAATAAGGTTTTGACTCATTAACTTCCCCCCGTCCCTCCACTTTTGGAGCGCTGGTTGGGGGGTGGGCGTCCCCGTGGTCATGAAGGGCATGGTTTAATTGCATTTCTCTCCCTCAGACGGGGGAGTCCGGCCCCCCTGGGCCAGTGCCGGGGGGACTCGACATTGCAGCCAGTGGGAGAAGGAGGTGGGATGAGGAGTGTGTAATTAACTCACTTAATTGAGTTTTCCCAATCATGCTGTCCAATTTTGCATCTATGTTTTTCTCTTCTTTTTTTTTTTCTTTTTGCAAATGCACAAAGGCCAACATCATCCCGCAATGCCACACTCCCAATCTTATCAAGCGGGAAGCGCTAGCAATGCTCTCCATAATGTTTGGGTAAATGAACTGTCTCACTTGGAATCTGATTGGAATTTAAGGGTATAAGATCGTTCTAATGCCTTTGTGGCACGTTCACCTGAAGCAGATGATATTCCTGAGCTGAAGTGGTGTTCAGGCTCCAAACTTTACCTGTGTAGCTATGGGATGGTTTCACAGACACAGATTAAGTTTACACTGTTGTCCTTAATCTGTGTCTGAGAACCAGGCCCTATATGCATGATGTAATCATTACGGTAGTGTGTGCAATAATTAAATTACATGTTCAAGATTAATTAACCGAAACATGTGTAGCTTTGCAATAGGGTGTGGTTACTTAATTATACAGTGATTACAACACTGGTACATGCAGTATACAGGCACTACACCACCGAGTGTCCTTGCATATGAAATGACAAAGTTATTACCCCACTGTGGTGTACTTGCATATAGTATGTAAGTAATTCTTATGTGCAGTAGATACTGCTTTAATTTATCACATACTCGCCACGTCATGTTGTGTTGCATTCTTTGGCATCGCTGCTGCATCTCCAATCAATGTCTTCCTGTGATATTTCACCTCTGCCAAGTGCAGTGATGGAGCGACGTGGGGCTTCTTAGCGGGAGTAATTATGCAGCGCGTAAGCCATGTTAGATAAGCTTTTTGGTGGAAATCCAGGTGGATGGGCTGTCCCTTGAATCTCAACATGCGCCTGGTAATGAAAAACAAAGAAGGTTAGATAGTAAAAAAAAAAAAAAAAAAGATAGAAAGAAATTTAATTCAAATTTGGATCAAGGAGGAATCAACTGGAACACCTTCAGTGGAATCCTTTGTAATAAGGGCAAAGTCATTTAATGCTACATCGATAATGTTACCAGTCTCAGCGTCTGCCGCTAATACCTCATTATTGGGAGGCTTCAGAGAGGTAATCCTCTTTAAACTGAGGAATGGAACCCGAAGGTTCTTTGTTTTATATTCATCACATCGGCGGAGTCGCCGGCGAGGGGCCTTCCGTGGCGTCCGCACGCCGGGCGCTAAAGTGAAGCCACTCCCTTTGGTTTGAATCTGAATACGATGATGGGGTTTAATTCGACGCGCCGACCCGTGGCAGCGATCGCCTCTGAGTCGGCCTCCTCCTTTCAGGTCCGGCGATTACGGGGTTATTAGCCGCGATGTCTCTGCCAAGCCGAGCGAGGTCGTAATCCGTTACTAAGCGCCGTCGGCTGCATGAGAACGCCCGCGGTCTGTCTTTGGGGGGCAAAATGTTTGGGCAGACGGGTGGGGGGGGACGGGGACGGGGGGGGTTTTGACAAGTCTGACAAGTGGAAGGCGGACTCCCCGAAGATCCCCCGCGCTGCGACGGCGAGTCTCGCTGCTGGTGAAAAATGAAGGGCGAGAAAAAAAGAGAGAAATGTCCAGAGTCGCAGCGCTATTCTCGCCCCTGCGGGGTTCCGTTTCTGCCGCAAATAAGTCATCTGCTTTCCGCCGCACTTTTCGCCCGTCTGTTGTCGATGCCTGTTGTTTACAGGTTACGGTAGCCTGTGTTCGTGCGTTTTGTCTTCCTCCCGCCGTCGACTTGCCGTGTCGTCCATGTTGTCAGACGTTTGAAGTGAAAATGTTAGGCTATCCCATTCCTGAAAAAACATGTGTATTATAGCTATGGCAGAATCGGGTCGAAATCAAGTTCTAATGTGCGTTCGCTTAAATTCTTACACGTGAATATTGACCGAAAATCTATATTTTAGTTTCAATGTGGACCACGTGAAGCATGCATTACACTGAGACCCCAATTAAACCCATGTCAGTCCCTGACCCAAATGAGGAAATTGCGTGATCGATAATGCGGGCTGAACGAGAGCTACTGTAACACTTGCTACTGTAACCTATAAGCAATAGGCACCCATAGTAGACAATGCATTCTTCAAAACAGACGACACTGTCAAAAAGACTTGAGAATGACACAGCAATAGACACCAACAGATGTGTTCTAACCTAAAAACAATTTGGCACAAATGGAACCCCATACACCACTGCAGCCCTGGGGGGGTTAATGCTGTCTCTTTAACAGCAGCTGCAGCCTTTTCTGGGGATTCTGTACTTTTGGTTTTTGGTGAAATGTTCCTTTTTTATGTGATTATGTTGATATCGTCCCCATTATCATCCTGTCCCTCATTCTGCAGTCTCCTAGGAATTGGTTGCTCTCGTGGTTTTTGTTCTCAGATGAAAAGCTGTTTGATTTAACGTGTTTACTTCAATTAATATGTGATTTATTCATTTCAATGTTTTTTTTGTATCAGATTAACTAATGTGAAATGTATGTTGCATGGTCTCACTCCTGTATATAGAGGTCATTAATTAAATTAATATATGCTGTTTGAGATATGCTTGTGCGTGCGTGCGTGCGTGTGTGTTTTCAACCTTGCTCTATTCACTATCCAAAAATACCTTCAATTGTCTTTTGGTTCTCGGCATATAACATCACTCTTTGTTGCTTTGAATAAAATGATGCTGAAGTCACATGCTTAAAGGAAATTAAAAACCTACAGTTGTATGAATTTTTGCAAACTATAGAATATCCTGTCATTCGGTGCTTTTATTAGCTCTGCCAACAGAGTTGACAAGGGGTTATGTTTTCACCCCAGTCCACCTGTCCATCTGTTTGTCTGTCTGTTAGCCAAATATCTCTAAAGGTTATGAACGGATATGCATGAAACTCTGTGGAAAGCTTGGTCATTGGGGCAGGGAGCTGATTAACGATTCACACCAGCTGGCTGGAGTGCGGCGTGGCAGTGGACACGGTTTTCCGCAGAAAGGCACATCAATTCAGAACGCAGTCATGAAACCCCATGACACTTTGTGGAATGGCTGATCATGAATTGATGAACTTTTCACACAAATTGGCCAAAGGGGTTGTGGCAGTGGGCATAGTTTCTCACAAAAATGCATATAACTGTCAAACGGATTCACGTAACACCACGGAACGTTATGTGCCTATCGGCAGACATGAGAGGCAAACCCTGTTATTTGCCAAATCAAAGGAATACAGATGCTAGATGGCTTGTGTGCCCACTGAACAGGAATCGTGCTAACTGGCTACAATAACCTCCTAAAAATGCTGTGGGTTACGAATTCTGCGCCGGGCCACGAATTTAAACAGGCACGTCCTGTGACCGATTTTGAGATACAGTCATGAAAATGCCTCCACCTCCTGGTATGAATGGCAGGGAAGAAATGATTAAGTTTTGGTGAATATCCCACATGTGGAACTGGCATATCTTGACAGCTGCATTGTGTTGGCAGAGGGGTGCCATCTGCGGCTTTCAGCTCTTTCATTCAACGATTAACGTATAATTTAGGTGTGGTTTAGCGTTCGCACAGACTGAATTGATTTTTTTTTTAAACTGTTAATGGACACCTTTAGGGGAAGAAAGCTAATTAAAAATCATACGCAGGTCAAGCATGTGTAATGAGTTTCTATTAGTTTAGTGTGGCTGGTGCATTTAATAATGGCTGATTGGAAAATCCATCCAGTACACTTAGTAACTGGCAGGTCATTTTAATAGCTTTTTAATCTTCTCTTAACTCTAATTAGAACATTTAAAGTAGAGATTTTTAACAAAAGCATGGTAATTGCTGTACTGATGCAGAGGCCCAGATTTACCTTTTTTTTGTAGGGGGGTGGGGGGGGGGGTCTCATACCCCACAGAGCTAAAGTAAAATAGATATTGGGTTGTGATTACATTTGCTTTGCTGCTCTTTTAACACAATGGCATTTGTACAATGAAACATCAACATGTGGATTTTTCTGACTGATTTTTCACAGCTTTGATGTGCATATAGTGCAGGAAGGAATACAAGGCATTGGAGGGATTATTGCTGAGTGTAGCCCACTAAAGCCTAAGGAGGTTTATGAAAACTTGCAGTGCAAACTTGCAGCATAACAGTGCACTGTTTGGAAACCAGCTGTGAAATATAGGAGAAGAGTAATTGAGCTTTAAGTGAAAGAAAGTGTAATGTCAGATTACTTTGTCTGATAAGTCTGAAGAACAAGTCAAATAAATATGATAATATCTTACAAAATAAAATAATATATTTGGCCTGACGCACCAACATGTTCGTATCGCTTTATGACTATTAAATGTGCGTTGCTAAATTCAATGTGATCCTCCATAACAATGTTTCATGACTTACACTAGTGTGTTGTTTTTTTGTTCACTTTGATACAACTACATAAAGCATTAAAGTACCCGACTGGAGACCGATATGATTTTCATGGGAGATGCATTGGTTTCAGCAGAGCTGCCCTGTTCCTGCAGATCTACTCCGGGTTTAATTTCAAGCCTAATTTGGCATCACTCATTCTTCTTATTAGCAGCTCAATGACATCTCTAGCTGTTGAAGGTGCTTTACTTTGTGAGGTTTGGAGTGAAGGCCTACAGGACCGTAGATCTCCAGGAACGGGGCTCAGGCAGCCCTGCTTTACAGCATACTGCAGTGTGCAATGCGCCAGAACCACTGCTTTGAATCACATCACTGCACGTCTAGAGGTAGTCCCCTCTAACACGTGTAGCATGTCGAGTTTATGATCTCTACTGAGAGTGTCCTGCCACAGTTACATAGCTCCTTTCCACCATTATACATACAGTCTACTTCTCCAGCTGGATACTTACTGAAGCGGGGCATGCAGAGTACCTCGCTCGTCTGCCTTCCTTTCAGAAGTGTGCCTTTATTTGTGGGCACTTAAAGGAGCACACAACGGCCTTGTTATCTTGGAGATGTATTTCCCCAAACTGAATGTGCCAATGTACTGTGGCAGGGTGCAGAGATGTGAGCTAGCTTGTGAACCTGTCTGGGCTGCAGACTGTGGTGTCACCCGCTTGAGGACCAGGAAGAGCAATGATTGGTTCCCCTGGCTGGGGCCCTTGGTCGTACATAGCTGGGGTCCATGGCTAATCATATTTCTTGTTTTGCTGAGAAAACAGCCGGGTCCCTAGTTCAAACCCCACAGCAGACTTTCCCTGTTACACCAAGCCAGTGTGAATTCCAGAAGCCTGTTATTGTAGAACAAGCAGTTCTGATCGCTGAAGATCCATTGATGTGTTGGGCCTGGCTGGACTACCAATGAAAGGGGAAATTAGTTGACATTGTAAATCCATAATGAATTTGTCAGTTTGTATTGTACATGTCTATCATTTCTGAATTGACTAATTATGCTGTCATTCTACACTCAGTGCCCACTTTATTAGGTAGATCTGTACACCAGCTTGTTAATACAAACATTTAATCAGCCAATCATGTGGCAACAACAACTAAATGCGTAAAAACATGCCGATGTGGTCAAGAGGTTCAGCTTTTTTTTTTTTTCTTCTTTTTTTTTAAACCAAATGTCAAAAGGGGAAGAAATGTGGTCTTTGACCATGGAATAATTGTCGGTGCCAGACAGGGTGGTTTGCGTATCTCCGAAACTGCTGATCTCCTGGGAGTTTCACACAAAACAGTCTCAGAGTTTGCAGAGAATGGTGCGAAAAACAAAAAGCATCCAGTGAGCAGCAGTTCTGCCGGCAAAAAGGTCAGAGGAAAAGAGCCAGATTGAAGCTGACAGGAAGGAGACGCACAGTGACACAAATAACCACGCATTACAACGGTTGTATGCAGAAGAGCATCTCTGAACACACAAAGCATCAAAACTCTAAGTTGAAAGGCTACAGCAGCAGAATAACAGTAAGTCTAATAAATACCTAATAAAGTGCTCACTGGGTGTATATTATAAACATTTAGGAACCTAGAAACATCCAGAGCCATCACTTGCTGCCTCCTGTATTTCTGTTCACTGTGTAGAAACACTTAGCCTGTTCAGCACTTCAGTCTGCCTTATAATTCACAGCCCCTGGCCTGCATTCAATCGAAAGATTAAACTTCTGACAGCCTTTATCGTCATCAGTATTTTGGCAAGTGATCGTCGTAATTTAGTCCCCGCACTGCGTTTTTGTGGGAAGAAAAATATTAACTATTAACGTGTATTTATTCGTAAGTCAGTGTTTGAAGCACAAATGCTGATTGAGTTCTGGCCCATATTTAAAACTTTGAAATTGCCCAGAAAGAAACGGTGGAAGGAAATAATTAGGCCCGGGCTCTTTGTTGTTTTTTGCTCGAACGTTAGCGCCAGCTTCCGTTGTGCGGAGGCGCCGTGCCCAAGACCGGGTTGGCAGCAGCGGCTGGTTTCCGCCACGGCGGGGGAGAGCCGAATCAGACTGGCTCCTGCTCCGTCGTCCTGCATCATTATCTCTCCCGTTCTTGAGAGCTAGAGCAAACAAGCACTGGTCAGGTGACCACAGAACGTCCGCGCTTCACCCTGTTTGCTTTCCCCTGCGACGCGACCTCTGTTTTGTGGAAACGGAAGAAAAAAAATATATTTTTTATATATATATATATATATATATATATATATATATATATATATATATATATATATGCGCCCACAATCACCATTTAGATTTATTCAGAAGGCGGGGTCTTTGGTGTTTGTCGGGGACAACTGATAACGCAAAGCCACCCAAGGCTGGTTTCGCAGCGCAGAATTGAAATTCAAGCGTGCGGTTTCAATTAAAAGCAATCTGCCTTGGAAGCATACTGATTACGCTTGCCGAAATAAACATTCTTTATTCAAAGCATCAATATATTAATGAAAGGCTTTTTAGGTGTCTTAAGCAAATGGGCTGTTGAGAATGGTCCTTCTGATTAAAAACAAAAGCAGTTTGTTGTCACTGCGCGCATTAGCGCGGGATGGCATTGGCGATTCGCTGATAGGCTAACGTTGCATTGATCTCTTAGCAACGGCTATAAATGCTTTATAGCTCCTCAGTCATGTAGATGCATGGAGAATGAATTGAAATTAAGCTGTAAAATATTCAACAGCCCAAAAACACTGATGCGTCATGACACAGTGGAAATAGCTGTCTGGCTATCGATAGCTGACATCCCAACGATAAACTCTAATAAACTCAATAAACTCATCCCCCAAAAACTCAGTGAAAGTTTTTACTAATTTTGTACTTTTAGCCGATCATGGAAAAAGTTCTGTTCTTGGACCTGCACTAATGGAACATTAGCACATCATTTACACGCTATTGCTTTGATTCTTTGCCCGCTGCAGTGCATTTCGTACGTCTGTGGCTCATTTGTATATTGATATGAGCATTTCAGCTACACACTATTGAGATGGCGGATTGGCCTGTGGTTGTTTGGCTTAACCGGTGAAACTAGAAAGCCATTTTCAGGACACCGGCCCTGGAGAGTCCCATGAGTGGAAAAGGTCTGAATGTTGTTCAGACGCTTAGAGCTGCTTTAGCACAGGCCGGAGGCGCAGCGCAGTGAAACTGTGTTGTGTGCACAGCACTTGCTGATCAACAGAGATGGAGTGTACGGACTCAGGGACACAGAGCTCTCTATATTTTGGCTGTATTGTCACTCCAGTGCCAGCTCTTGGAAATGTTACAATATTTCATAATTTAATTACATTTTGATTTGCCATCTTAGCACTGCTGGAGTCATAAACTAGAAGATTGTATGCCATGGGCACAAGCTAAGGGCTGGCTAGTGTTTATTCCCCTGTGCATAAACTCCCTGTGTTTAATGAAACTGCGTGTGTCTTAAACTGCCTGTGTTCAATGAAACTGCGTGTTTAATTGTCTGTGTTTAATGAAACTGTGTGTGTGTGATTTAACTGTGTGTGTGTGTGTGTGTGTGTGTGTGATGTAACTGTGTGTTAAACTGTGTGTGTGTGTGTGTGTGTGTGTGTGCGTGAGTGTGAGTGTGTGATGTAACTGTATGTGTTAAACTGTGTTTAATTAAATTGCATGTGCATAGCTGCCCATGTTAAACTTCCTATGCTTAGCAGATCTTATGTCATGTATATATTCAATTTACATTAATATTAATACACTGTGAATACATATCATTAAATAATGCATTCAGAAGTATGTATTAAGTTAAACAACACAACAAAAGACGCACTTATTATGTATGTATGCAATTGCCGATGGTAACAGACTCTACTGATGTGATTACTGAAAAGCGCAGGTGGTCGATGGTAAGGGTCTTCTCTGTACCATGTCCTTCCATATGGAGCGCCGAGAGACTGGATTAGCTGATTCTTTGGTTCAGTTCTGTAGGTGTGTGCGTGCGTGTGTGCGTGTGAGCGTGTGTGTGTGTGCGCGTGTGCTCTGTATTCAGGCAAGCAGGTTGAGGTCAAGATGAACATGGTTTTGTTTCTGGCCCTGGCTCTGGTGTGTAGCTGCTGGTCCCCAGAGCCCAACAATGGGAAATATGCCACTGTCATTTCCCAGGGTCTGTGTGCCAGTGCTAAGAGCACCCAGTGGACACTCATCACAACTGACCATTACTGACTGAAACCATTACTGAATCTCACCATTACTGACTCTGACCATTACTGACTGTGATTGACCTTGACTGACTGTGGCTGACCTGCAGTTGTCTGTCTTAGTGGGGTTAAAATGCAGCATTCTTGAATTCTGTGATAGCATTCTGGCGTCATAGAAGCAGAGGGTAAAAGGGTGTTCTCACCACTGGCAGCAGGTTCTCACGCTCCATGGAAGATTTTCTTTAAAATAACTTTTCACTGGTCACACTCCAAACAAGAACAGCACACCGAGAACCACTGTCTTACAGTCCAATCTTCGCTCAGTCTGGGATTCCATCAACAGATCATTTCAGTGTAACAAACTGACAAGATTGACAAGAAAAGAGTATCTCTAACACCTTATGTGCACCTCTTTCTCGCTCTCTCTCCCACCTTTCCATTTCCCTCTATCCATCCATTTTTCTATTTTTCTCTCCCCATTTCAACCCTCCCTTTACTATCTGCAGTTTTACAGCTAATGTGATATTAATTACTCAGACAGTAGTTGTTATTACCTGTTACGTCTGCTTTAGAGTGCCCTGGGTGAATATTTACTTAACAGAAATTCAATCAGTACTGGTAATACGATTTATACAAATTTAATCTCCCCAGCTAAATATTTGCTCCCTCTTTCCCATGAATATTAACTTGCCACAGTCAATATTGAATTCTGGGATTGCAAAACCTGGTATCAGTGTCATTCTCAACCTTTACACTTTGAAATATACCCTGTTTGCAAAGAGGTAATGCAAAATATGCCTATCTACATGGCCTGTTTTTAAATAATAATTGTATATTCCAGTCAAATATTACACAAATACGATGTAATCTCAGTTATTAAGATGGCATATAAAGACCAAACCAATCTTAACTGTTTAATAGCAAGCGCCCAGATTTTCCATGATTCCCTGTTAAATTAATTAAAATCAACCTGTGATGCTGTGCGGTCTATCCGTCAGGTGTTTAAACTACGGCTGAAGCACTTTAAATAACACTGTCCGTACGCGCACCCCTCATTTTTAACTTCACAGTCACTTTTCCACTAATACAGCGAACGCATTATTGCCATTTCATGGCTGGATCAGTGAGCCGATGTGCTAGAGAAGAATGGAGTCATTTATTTGCTGCGAATAGTGCATGACTGGGCAGCTAAATTAAGCTAACTCGGGAAGGTGAGGCTCCTGGGAGAGGGAGAGGGAGAGGGAGAGGTGAAGCGTGTGTGACACAGCGCACAGGTGACCTCACTGTCCACTCCTCGTGCATTGTGGGATTTCTCCTGACGGGTCATTTTGCGGCGGTGGAGATCCTTGTTACCGGGACGCCGGGCGCTGACCTTGTCACACCGTTCCCCTGGTTACAGAGGTATTATGAGTGCTAATGAGCCCTGATTGGTCGGGGCAGGGCAGAGGGGCGGAGGGGTCTGACCTTTTGCTGGCCTGTTTGGTGTCTGGCAGGTCCTTCGCTGGTGGGCGTGGTCAGGAAAGACTGGGCTTCCCAGAACAGCATCGCCCTCTCCTGGCAAGAGCCGGAACAGCCCGCCCTGCCCGTGCTGGACTACGAGATCAAGTACTATGAGAAGGTATAGAAACTTCCACGGCTGAGCTCTGTGCTGTATTCTCTGTGTCATATGCCTTGTGCTCTGTCCTTTGCCCTGTGCTTTCTCTTCTGAGCTCTCTGTTCTTTACTCAGTGATGTGCTCTGTATTCTGTACTGAGTGATGTGCTCTGTGCTCTGTACTCAGTGATGTGTTCTGTGCTCAGTACTCAGTGATGTGCTCTGTGCTCTGTACTCAGTGATGTGCTCTGTGCTCTGTACTCTGATGTGTTCTGTGCTCAGTATTCAGTGATGTGCTCTGTGCTCTGTACTCAGTGATGTGCTCTGTGATCTGTGCTCTGTGATCTGTACTCAGTGATGTGCTCTGTGCTCTGTACTCAGTGATGTGCTCTGTGCTCAGTACTCAGTGATGTGCTCTGTGCTCTGTACTCAGTGATGTGCTCTGTGCTCTGTACTCTGATGTGTTCTGTGCTCAGTACTCAGTGATGTGCTCTGTGCTCTGTACTCAGTGATGTGCTCTGTGATCTGTGCTCTGTGATCTGTACTCAGTGATGTGCTCTGTGCTCTGTACTCAGTGATGTGCTCTGTGCTCAGTGATGTGCTCTGTGTTCTGTCCCACAGGAACATGAGCAGTTGAGCTACTCCTCCACCCGTACCAAGACCCCCAGTGTCATCATCACCGGCCTCAAGCCCTCCACCCGCTACATCTTCCACATCCGCGCACGCACCTCCGGGGGCTACAGCAGCTACAGCCCAAAGTTTGAGTACGAGACCGGAGACGAGAGTAAGCCCCCTCATGCCCTCTCTCTCTCTCTCTCTCTCTCTCTCCCTCTCCCTCTCCCTCTCCCTCTCCCTCTCCCTCTCCCTCCCTCTCTCTCTCTCTCTCTCTCTCTCTCTCTCCCTCTCTCCCTCTCTCCCTCTCTCTCTCTCTCTCTCCCTCCCTCTCTCTCACACACATACATTCTTTCTCTCCGTCTCTCAGAGACACACCCACTCTCTCACACACACACACACACACACAGATACACACACTATCACACACACACTCGCTCTCTCTGTCTCTCACACATACTCACACACACACACACACACACACACACACACACACACACACCACTCCCCCTCGCTCAGCCTGGCTCAGGTTGACGGAGAGAGATTACGGGCCCTGTTAAATGGGCTTTAGCTTTCACATCCTCAGCAAATGAGGCCCCTGCAGACGGGTGGCCCCTGGACCCTGGGCAGGCTGTCAGCTGGGTGATCCGCCCCAATGAAGAAGGATTCCAGCCCGGCAGTGCGCTCATTCTTTCACTTCCACGAGTAATGCTATCGCCTTTTATTTTTTTATTTTCAGTCATTTTATCGACAACGACGGCCGTTTGTACACGTCGGAAGCGTGTCGGTGCCAATCCCTCCAGTTTAGCGGGTGTTTATTTCATCCCACATGTCTCTCGGTATTCGTAAACAGGCTGACGGCATTGGGCCCGTGGTGTTGAGTGCTTACGAGCGGAGCGGTGATTTCCGCTGCACACAGCAGACCCATCTCCTCATGAGAGCATTCATGAGCCAGTCTCAACACAAACTTACATTGCATTACATTATCGGCGTTTTGGCAGACGCTCTTATCCAGAGCGACGTACAGTTGATTAGACTAAGCAGGAGACAATCCTCCCCTCGAGCAATGCAGGGTTAAGGGCCTTGTTCAAGGGCCCAACGGCTGTGCAGATTTTATTGTGGCTACACCGGGATTAGAACCACCGACCTTGTGTCCCAGTCATTTACCTTAACCACTACGCTACAGGCCGCCCCTATATTAAAATCTAAAGACTTAAATTCTATCTCTCTTACTTTTTTGCTACAAAAATGGGAGACTTTTAAATACTTTTTTTGTAGTGTGGCCCCTGTGAAGTAAAGCACTATGGAGGTCTGCAGAGGCCCCTCTACGGAGGCCTGGAGGTCAGGGGCCCAGGCCCAGATCATGACCCCTCAGATCCAGCATCCTGCTGCAGCCCTGCTGCTCTTACTTTAGATTGATATTCATCCCCTGCGAATAAAGCAAAGCCGACGGCTAATGACACTCGCATTTCAATTATCAGCGTTTTAGCAGACCCCGGAAATTATTGACAAAATGGGAAATCATGAATATTAGATTGGCCTAATTTAGCAGGACAATCGCGGGCGAATTACAATTTCATGAAAAGAATTAAGCCAATTGAACGGGTACAATGGACTGTTTGAATTATGGCCGCAGACATCCAATTTAATTTGCAAATAAGTCTTTGATAATCTTGAGGAGATTCACCGTCATTTGTATTCATGAAGAGAAAAGTGGCCCCCAATTATGTACTGGTGAATTTTCAAATGAATGGATGTTTCTCTTTATATTACTTACTGTTGGAGCTCACGGCTCAGCAGTGTTTATTTGTCCCAACGTCAGCAGCTGAAATGTCACACAGTAATGTCAGTAATTATGTATTTGTGCAGTCAGATGATTACACATCCGTATTTAGTTCAAGCATTTATTTATTTATTTATTTATTTATTTATTTATTTATTTATTTATTTATTTATTTATTTATTTCACACGTATAGTGTGCCTTTCTCCACCGCATTTCTTATTATGAAATGCGTTTCTTATGCGATTCGCTAAGAATCTGTGATACCAGCTTTAAACATGGAGTAGTCAGGTAAACCGGAACCGTGATGATTGTTCTTGCATGGCAACACTGGGAAGATTATGACTAATAGTCTGTTAATAATGGAGTGTGTGTTTTGGATGTGGTGATTCACTGTGTTTGGGTGTTGTGCAGTGTGGTGTGTCAGGTGGAGGGGTGCGGTCTGGTAGGATATAGGGGCAGGTGTCATAGGGTGTGGCGTGATGATGTCATCACACTCTCTGCTCCCTCTCTCCCAGCCTCTGACATGGCAGCCGACCAGGGTCAGGTGCTGGTCATCGTCACGGCAGCAGTTGGTGGCTTCACCCTTCTGGTCATCCTCACCCTCTTCTTCCTCATCACTGGAAGGTAAGAGCATCCACCCCATCCACAAACAGGCAGCACCAACCAATCACTCGCACAGCCCCACCCATAAACAGGCAGCACCAACCAATCACGCGCACAGCCCCACCCTTTAACAGGCTGCACCAACCAATCACTCGCACAGCCCCACCCACAAACAGGCTGCCCCAACCAATCACTCGCACAGCCCCTCCCATAAACAGGCAGCACCAACCAATCACTCGCACAGCCCCACCCATAAACAGGCAGCACCAACCAATCACGCGCACAGCCCCACCCTTTAACAGGCTGCACCAACCAATCACTCGCACAGCCCCACCCACAAACAGGCTGCCCCAACCAATCACTCGCACAGCCCCTCCCATAAACAGGCAGCACCAACCAATCACGCGCACAGCGCCACCCACAAACAGGCTGCCCCAACCAATCATTCGCACAGCCCCACCCATAAACAGGCTGTACCAACCAATCACACGCACAGCCTCAACCACCCACAAACAGGCTGCACGAACCAATCACTCAGGCAACCCCTCCTTACAACCAGCAAGCACCAACCCATCCTCACACAGCTCATCCCACAAGCAGGCGGCACAAGCCCATCTTCAGAAATGTGTGTACCTAGAGTTTCACAAGGAACCTGTAATTCCCTCTGTCTACACTGCGGCTTTGCACAAACAGCCAGTTCATTGAAGAGCTATTAAGTCCCAGAGTAACAGTGGTGGGAGGATTACATTTTCAGCAAGCACTGTTCAAGATCACAAACCTGTTTGGAACAAAACATGCTATTTATCCTGGGACATGAAGCGCTGGGGAAAAGTGCAGACTTTGCAATATACCCTTAGGCATGACACCAGTCCCTCATGGGGTCATATCCCCTTCAGCATGATACCAGTCCCTCATAGGGTCATATCCCCTTCAGCATGATATCAGTCCACATCCACAATAGAGTCATATCCCCTGAAGCATAATACCAGTACTTCATAGGGTCTTATCCCTATTCAGCATGATACCAGTTCACAATAGTCATATCCCCTTCAGCATGATACCAGTCCACAATAGAGTCATATCCCCTTCAGCATGATACCAGTCCACAATAGAGTCATATCCCCTTCAGCATGATACCAGTCCACAATAGAGTCATATCCCCTTCAGCATGATACCAGTCCACAATAGAGTCATATTCCCTTCAGCATGATACCAGTCCACCATAGGGTCATATCCCCTTCAGCATGATACCAGTCCACCATAGGGTCATATCCCCTTCAGCATGATACCAGTCCCTCATAGGGTCATATCCCCTCCAGCATGATACCAGTCCCTCATAGGGTCATATCCCCTTCAGCATGACACCAGTCCCTCATCGGGTCATATCCCCTTCAGCTTGACACCAGTCCCTCATAGGGTCATATCCCCTTCAGCATGACACCAGTCCACATCCACAATAGAGTCATATCCCCTGAAGTATGACAGGGGTCTACCATATCAGATCAGCCCGTCTCTGTGCTGCAGCGAGGCAGTAGTTATAATTCAGAGTGAATGTGCTGGGGATTTAACCTACAGCTGTTAGCAGGGCTTTACATTTAATTAATTATTAGATTACTTAAAGCAGATTTTACAGCTCTTCACCTATCACACCCAGTCTCTGGGAAAAAAAATAAAAAGCTTCAAAATTGGTTTACACGTATAATCCCTGTGTAAATCACAAAGAGTGGATGAGGTTTTATAAATGAGCACAAACTTTCCGAGGCTCCACTCCCATCTCCCCTTGTATTTGTTTAGTTTATTGTATTGTACTGCACGGCCTTAATTAAACATTGATTGAGTCTGTGGCTGGAGATCAGTTCTGAGATCGGGGCAGCTCGAGAGCCCTGTTCTGCTAATCTCCTTTTCATGGATCTTCCTTGTCAGTGAAGAATAGGTGAAAGGCAGGGGCACGGCTTTGTGTGACATATAGTAGGCCGTGATGATGATGATGATGATGATGATGATGATGATGGTTGGGAGAAGTTGGGTGTCTTCTGAAGGGCGCCTGGGGAGAAGGTGGCGACCCGTGGCATTACCCCTCAAAACATGGGGCAGGGGTGAACAATTTCCCCCCCCCAGAATGAGCAATGCCTCAGCCTGGTGGGGTGTAATTTCACATGGCCCTGGGGGGGGGGGGAGGGGAATCAGGCATGGGCTACCTGACCTCTATCATTACGGCCATCTAACATGCTAATTCAATTTCAGACCGGTGCCTCCAACGGGCCGAAACCCTCCCGGCCTGGTAATGGGCCGGTGGCCGCCAGGCACGGTCACACGCTGTGTCCGATTGGCTTAGCCGTTTCTTCCACTCACTTAAGCCCGGTCGGGAGCGGAGCCGTCGCGGCCCAGCGGTTCGATCGTGTCAGAGGCGTGAGCGCGAATCCTTAATGGAGCTTGGGCTGCCGGTCGTCTGGAACACGCCTCGGGGGTCAAAGCTCACGCTCTCCCGCTGAGAGACCCCACCCTGTGCTCATATCACAGGCAACAGCCACTGCTATCGTACATATTCATACGCGCGAATGAATGTATGTTCGGATATACAGTAGGCTCCAGACGTATTGGCACCCTTGATGAATTGGAATAAAAAATACCGTAAACTAAAAAAAACAATACTGTTATTCAAATTACATTTATTTTCCAACATGTGTCAAGTAGTGTATTTTATGAATGATTCAATGGATTCAACCAAAGTCTTACATTCCCAAAAAGCAGTTTTCACAATTATTGGCACTTTGTGTGAACACTGGTAAAGATGAGAGCCATGAGTCTTTTCCTATAATTTTGGATAAGGTTAGAGAACAAATTTTCGACCATTCCTCCATTCAGAACTTTTCAGAATCGTTGATATCCTTAGATTTGTGCTTATGTATCCCCGTCTTCAGTTCAGACCACAGGTTTTTGATTTAAATCTGAAGACTGAGATGGCCATCGCAGAACATAGATGCTGTTTTCACTTAACCATTTCCGTGTGAATTTTGATGTTTGGAGTCATTGTCCTGCTGGACAATCTACCTACAACCAAGTCTCAGCTCCCTGGCAGAGACAATTTACTGGTACTTTGTTGAATTGTGCCATTGGTTCTAAATGGTGCCCCTGGACCACTGGCAGCAAAACATCAATGGCCCACCTTCTGCATTTAACAGCAGGTATGCGGGGCTTCTCTTTGTATGCATTCCTCTTTTTCCGCCAAACATGTTGATGGTGTGCCTGGCCAATTTTGGTCTCATCTTCTCTTAGCACTGTCTTCCAGTTGTAATTCCTCTGATGTTTGGCAAACTCCAGTTGCTTGGTTGTGTTTATTGTTCTTTTATGGTTCTTTGTGAGAGTATTGAAAAAAAGTATATAGTTTTCCCGCATGTTTGAACATAACACATAGCTCCTTATCTGCGTCGTTTATTATATCGCTTCATTTTTATCGATAATTCTGGAGCCGGTTGTATATGAGCCGTCCGTGGTCCTGCGGGCCTTCCAGGCTTCTGAAACACCAAGGTGCTGGGAGCACAGAGCACCCAGGAACATGCTTCCTGTGGCCCTGTCTGCTCTGCGCCATCTGTGGTTCCGCTGCCTGGCGGACTGCAGGACCACGGACGGCTGGACTCCACTCCCGGGCTCATTGGCAATCACGCCAGCTGCTACCCTTTTGCCGGGACTAATGGGTTATATAAAGGCTTAGCGCCTGGACCTGAGGGCACGGTTCTCCAGTCCAATGGAACACTATAGGAGATGATTGGGTTATTCTCGCGAAGGGAGGGTTTGCGAGGCACTGAAAGCAGGGGTTTGAATATTTCCGACTCTTATATTTGTTTGGGGGGCGGCACGGATGGTGCAGTAGGTAGCACTGCCGCCTTACAGCAAGGAGGTCCTGGGTTTGAATCCCTGTCGGCCAGGGCCTCTCTGTGCGGAGTTTGTATGTTCTCTCCGTGTCTGCGTGGGTTTCCTCCGGGTAGAGAGCATTTTGTTTCCCAAAGTAAAGTCCTCTGCAGGCAAGGAGTCCTCACTGTCACCTTCACTTACAGGACTTCATTATATTGCATTACATCATTGGCATTTGGCAGACGCTCTTATCCAGAGCGACGTTCAGTTGATTAGACTAAGCAGGAGACAATCCTTAAGGGCCTTGCTCAAGGGCCCAACGGCTGTGCGGATCTTATTGTGGCTCCACCGGGGATCGAACCACGGACCTTGCGGTTCCCAGTCACGTACCTTAACCACTACGCTACAGGCCGCCCCAGGGTCCATCCTCGACCAGTTTGCGTTTGGCCGGCACGTTCTGGAATGTGTCGGTGTCCAGGCTACATTCGGACGAGCTGCTGTGCGCTGGCAGAAAGCAGGCACTCCACACAGGGCCGTGGCCTGCTGCGGCTGCTGGACGACAGGCTGACAGTGTGCGTTTCACAGGCTGTGTTCACTAACGGGCCCTGCACCCACTGGTCTTAAACAGCGAATGCTCAGCAATGGATGGCATCTGCGTGCTGGTCTGGAGAGGTGTAAGGAGCGGAAACGGACCCACGACCGTTCAGGTTCAGCACGGACCTGTGGGCCCCCTCAGTGGAGAAGGGAAACATGGTAAAAGGTGCAGGGGAAGACCGCAAGCTGCTGAAAATCCTGCCTCTCCCCCGCCGCCTTCACTCAGTTATATTAGCCGTGTAGTGGGCCATATTTCTGCTCTCTAAAAGCCCTGTAAATATCCTAGATGTAAAAGTGCGAGTCCGCATTTATTTCGACAATGGAGGGCTTCACGTTCTGAGCGAGCGCGGCGGTTTGACAGAGGAGCTGCGGCCGTCAGCTGGGTGTCTGAGCGCTGCCCAGAGAAATGTCTCTCTCCAGCCGTGTGAGGAGAGGACCTCACACGCAGATTCTACAGCCCTACAGCCGTATGAGGAGAGGAGCTCACACACGAGTTCTACAGCCCTACAGCCGCGTGAGGAGAGGAGCTCACACACGGGTTCTACAGCCCTACAGCCGCGTGAGGAGAGGAGCTCACACACGGGTTCTACAGCCCTACAGCCGCGTGAGGAGAGGAGCTCACACACGGGTTCTACAGCCATGTGAAGAGAGGAGCTCACACACAGGTTCTCCAGCTCTACAGCCATGTGAGGAGAGGAGCTCACACACGGATTCTCCAGCCCTACAGCCGTGTGAGGAGAGGAGCTCACACGCGGGTTCTACAGCCCTACAGCCGTGTGAGGAGAGGAGCTCACACACGGGTTCTACAGCCGTGTGAGGAGAGGAGCTCACACGTGGGTTCTCCAGCGATGCAGCCACTGTAGAGCTTCACCGCAGAGCCATAGCTCGCCATCGTTTCAGTTTACAAGATGGTTTTATAATCACTCCCTCAGTCCCTAGTTCCTGTTGGCTTTTTACTGCTTGTTATGGAATGTGTAAAAATATCAATTTGGTGTGAAATCCTCAGAGGGCCATTGTAAATAGCATTGAGGGCTGTTCCCATAAAAAGCCTTTACTGTACTGTATGTCGCAGGGCTGCCGAGCTGCAGGTGTGCTGCGAGTCTGTGGTGGAGGATTCTGACACCTGCGCTGCGAGTCACGGAATGAAAAGTGGCCTTTTCTCGCCCGGCGCCTTTTCCGCGGAGCGTCTGCACCTTTCACCGCGCTCGCAGGCACCTTGGTGGGGGCGGAACGCAGCGGCGGGGCGTTCAGGCTCACGGCGGCTCTCTGTGGCACCTCTCCTTCCCAATGCAGGAGCGGGAATCACTCAGAGCGGCCGGATAAAGGGCCAGCGCTGTCGACGGTTTAACAGACCCCGTGACCCCGCCAGCACGGGTCCTCCTCAGCTCCCTGCCCCGTCCTCCTGCTCCAGCAAGCCCACGCCCACTATCTCCTCCTGCTCCAGCAAACTCACGCCCACTATCTCCTCCTGCTCCAGCAAGCCCACGCCCACAATCTCCTCCTGCTCCAGCAAACCCACGCCCACTATCTCCTCCTGCTCCAGCAAACTCACGCCCACTATCTCCTCCTGCTCCAGCAAACTCACGCCCACTATCTCCTCCTGCTCCAGCAAACTCACGCCCACTATCCCCTCCTGCTCCAGTAAACTCACGCCCACTATCTCCTCCTGCTCCAGCAAACTCACGCCCACTATCTCCTCCTGCTCCAGCAAACTCACGCCCACAACCTCCTCCTGCGGCAGCAAACTCACGCCCACTATCTCCTCCTGCGGCAGCAAACTCACGCCCACTATCTCCTCCTGCGGCAGCAAACTCACGCCCGCTATCTCCTCCTGCTCCAGCAAACTCACGCCCGCTATCTCCTCCTGCTCCAGCAAACTCACGCCCACTATCTCCTCCTGCTCCAGCAAACTCACGCCCACTATCTCCTCCTGCGGCAGCAAACTCACGCCCACTATCTCCTCCTGCTCCAGCAAACTCACGCCCGCTATCTCCTCCTGCTCCAGCAAACTCACGCCCGCTATCTCCTCCTGCTCCAGCAAACTCACGCCCACTATCTCCTCCTGCGGCAGCAAACTCACGCCCACTATCTCCTCCTGCGGCAGCAAACTCACGCCCACTATCTCCTCCTGCGGCAGCAAACTCACGCCCGCTATCGCCTCCGTCCATCAGCGATGGAGCTGCGCCAACATTCCGCCTTTTCCGAGCGGGCCGAGAGGAAAACGCCCGTTCCGCCGAAACGTTGGCTGCCATTTTCTCTCCTCTGATTGTAAATTCTCTTTCTCTCTGGGCCTGGCTCGGCGTCCCGTCTCTGCCCAGCGCGCAGCGTGATCCACGTGTCCCTCATCGCCGCAGCTGCCCCGCTGATTGCGTCCGCCTCCCCTAATTGCGATGGCAGCTGAAATCAGCGCTCATTGTGTGCCGCGGCGCGGAGGTGACAGGGACCGCCCGGGCTGTGGGGCGGGCCGGGCCGCCAGGCCCGCGGGGAGCCATCGTTTGACCCAGCGCTCTGTCCCGGGCTGGGCGCGCTGCAGGGGCGGATCTCCAACACCCCCTCGCTGTGCCGCCGTGTGTGTGTGCGGTGTGTGAGAGCACTGCTGTGGGCAGGCTGTCCCTACTGACCCACGGGCTGCTGGACACAGGAGCGCCAGTGTGGTCCTCACTGCTCTGTCTGCTCTGTCTGCTTCCAGCATGTTCCTAAAGCTATAGCTCTGTGTCCACAACGGTGTGCAGGAATTTTAATGTAGATCAGGGGTCGGCAACCCTGGTCCTGGAGAGCCGCAGGGTGTGCTGGCTTTCGTCTCCACCTTAAAATAAGCAAGCGACTCAGACCCAAGAAACCAGGTGAGGTGAGTTAACTGTGTAATCAACGGCTTTCATTGATCAATTAATGCCAAGCAACAACGAAAGCCAGCACACCCTGCGGCTCTCCAGGACCAGGGTTGCCGACCCCTGATGTAGATGGTCTAAAGCACTGTACAATTGATGCTTCTCTTTCAGTCACTCATACACACACTCATACACCAGCGACGATGGGCTGCCATGCAAGGCCCCGACCAGCTCGTCAGGAGCATTTGGGGGTTAGGTGTCTTGCACATTTTGACACACCCAGGGCGAGATTGAACCGGCAACCCTGCCAGACGACTGCTCTTACCGCCTGAGCCAGTGTCTCCCTGAATGTTTGTTTTGATGGGGTAGAAAGCTCTGAATTTCCCAGGTTTTAAGGCTCTGAATTTCCCAGGTTTTAAGGCTTTGAATTTCCAAGGTTTTAAAGCTATGAGGTTGCCAGGTTTTAGGGCTCTGAGGTTGCCAGGTTTTAGGGCTCTGCGGTTATCACGCACACCCTCCCGCCCTCTTTCCTTCAGCCCCGAACCCCTCCATCACTTTTCGCTCCACAACAGGATAGCCTCCGTCCGCCACCTGTGTGGCTGCTGTCTGTCACCACGGCAACATCAGGGGACGGGCTGTCAGTCTGAAGGAGAGGCATCCATCCCGCGGACGCACAGGGAGCGTCGGGAGCAGCTCGCGGAAGAGCTGACAGTGCCTTCCCATCCATCTCTCCCCCCCCCCCCCCCCCGAAACCCGCCGTTTGATTAATCCCACCGCCGGTCCCCGGACATGTGTTATTATAATTTCCCCTTTTTCTCTCACCTTCAGCTGCAAGGCGCATTTTTCTTTGGCCCCACCGTCCGTTCGTTCACTTGTTCCGAACAGAGGCCTGATGCTGCTTTGTGTGGTGCTTGTCCACGTATCTCACGTGCAGACATGCCTGTGTTCAGCCCGATCTGTATGGACATGTGTGTTCTCATACCCAGTATATACGTCTCCTCATCGGACACCAGCATACTGGATCTTTTCTGTTTTCCCAGGGTCCTGCACTCCCATAATACAGGATACGTACTATCTCTCTGTTCTTCGTTTAGGCTTGATCTCAGCTAAGGGGTGAGCCGGTTACCTTTTAAAATGGAAACATAGAAAATCCCAAAAAAGGAGGAGGATTTTACTAAAATACAAATTTAGAAATACAGATCAGTGCTGATGGAACATTCCTTGCGTGCCTTGAATTCTGACCCTTTTTCTTTTCATAATAAATCAGTATTTTTGCGAAAGTCTATGCAGTCTTCTATATTTTTTCTACTTTGCTGTTCATATTGGGCCTGGTTTCATCTGGTTTCATCTGGTTTCATGTTTCAAGACAAAAGCGCAAACTTTTCCGACAAGGTTTTTATGACCTTTTGAAAATAAAAAAAACCCGGCAGTATAAATAGTGCCTGCTTCTACGTCTTGCCACTCTACAGAGCTGTTCTTTTAAGGAACTTTCTTCTGGTTTCAGTCTGAGAATGCACCCAGAACTGAGTCATACCAGATGTCTGCTAACACCTCTCCAAATGTGTCTCATTACTGCCAGATTAAAATATTCTCTCTTCACAGCCACTTATACCATATTTTACAGAGTGCCTGTTCCACCCCCAGTCTCCTACAGTCTACAGAGTGCCAGTTCTACCTCAAGTCTCCTACAGTCTACAGAGTGCCAGTTCTACCCCAAGTCTCCTGCAGTCTACAGAGTACTGATTCCACCCCCAGTCTCCTACAGTCTACAGAGTGCCAGTTATACCCCAAGTCTCCTACAGTCTACAGAGTGCCAGTTCTCCCTCAAGTCTCCTACAGTCTACAGAGTGCTGATTCCACCTCAAGTCTCCTACAGTCTACAGAGTGCCAGTCCTACCCCCAGTCTCCTATAGTCTACAGAGTGCTGATTCCACCCCCAGTCTCCTACAGTCTACAGAGTGCCAGTTCTCCCCCCAGTCTCCTACAGTCTACAGAGTGCCAGGTCTACCTCAAGTCTCCTACAGTCTACAGAGTGCCAGTCCTACCCCCAGTCTCCTATAGTCTACAGAGTGCTGATTCCACCCCCAGTCTTCTACAGTCTACAGAGTGCCAGTTCTCCCCCCAGTCTCCTACAGTCTACAGAGTGCCAGGTCTACCTCAAGTCTCCTACAGTCTACAGAGTGCTGATTCCACCCCCAGTCTCCTACAGTCTACAGAGTGCCAGTTCTACCCAAGTCTCCTACAGTCTACAGAGTGCTGATTCCACCCCCAGTCTCCTACAGTCTACAGAGTGCCAGTTCTACCCAAGTCTCCTACAGTCTACAGAGTGCCAGTTCTCCCCCCAGTCTCCTACAGTCTACAGAGTGCCAGGTCTACCTCAAGTCTCCTACAGTCTATAGAGTGCTGATTCCACCCCCAGTCTCCTACAGTCTACAGAGTGCTGATTCCACCCCCAGTCTCCTACAGTCTACAGAGTGCCAGTTCTACCCCCAGTCTCCTACAGTCTACAGAGTGCCAGTTCTATCCCCAGTCTCCTATAGTCCCTACAAAGGGCCAAAGCCTAGTCTCCTTACAGCTGTGTTGAACATGCAGGGATGTAGAAGGAAATGGCTCTCATTGTGTTGTCTGTGGATTTGGTACCTCTCATAAAGAGAAGCTTGAGAGGTTTGGGTGCCTTGATCTATACCCATTTGGGAAAACATCTCCCAAAAAAATAGTAATTGGATCTAAGAGTATACGATTCCTTAAAATATTTGTACATCAGAAGCCAGTGATATTCTTTAGAAAAACGTAACAATTGATTTTTTATGCAAATTGTTCTTTATGGAATGTGTGGCGAGCAGTCTATGAATAGCACACCCCAATAAATATACTCAATAGCCTAGCAGAGGGGAAACGGTCACTTGTAGAAATGGAAGTGCAGATGGAGGTGCATTAATCACACCTTACCAAAGTGCCCGTGCCAAGGAGGCTTTTTTCAAAGTAAACTTTAAAAACTGAACGGAACCGAGTTCGGAACCGGACAGCTGTAGATTATAACCAACTTTGTACTTATTATAAAGACTATGTACAACTACACTGCCTTAGTCGAGTCCATATTGTTGTCATCACGATCAGTGTCTGGCAGACTCAGTCGATTTGTGATCACGATCAGCGTCTGGCTGCCTCAGTGGAGTCGTGATGTGATCAGCTTCTGGTTGCCTAAGTCGAGTCGTGATCACGATCAGTGTCTGGTTGCCTCAGTCGATTCATGATCATGATCAGTGTCTGTCTGCCTAAGTCGAGTCGTGATGTGATCAGTGTCTGGCTGCCTAAGTCGAGTCGTGATCACGATCAGCGTCTGGCTGCCTCAGTGGAGTCGTGACTGGGAGCAGCGTGCGGGGTGCAGTGTGCCAGCCGGGAGACACACGTGTGCTGCAGGCCAGGACCCTCTTTTATTAAAAGCACAATGACAGCGGAGAGTAGGTGACCGGGTGTCTGCAGGTTACCGCCGTGCCTCTGCATCGGTCTCTGGGGGGGGGGGGGGTGCGTGAGTAAGGTGCTGACGCCACACAGGCGCTGGCCGTATGGAGAGTGCCGGGATCGCAGTCATTCCTCAGGTTCTGTTTTCCCTTCTTGTGCCCCGGGTCACTGCGTTACCGTCTCCTCTCTCCCCACCGCTGGCCTGGGTTTACCCTGGTTCCACTGTGTCCTGACCTTCACTGCGCACCGCTCAGCGCTAAAGCTGCTCTGAAATAGTATATATTCTTCCTTACGGAACCAGGGCAGGCAGCATTAATCCTGGAGAAAATGAGATGGCTCTGGCTTTTGTTTCATCCAAGCTTGATTGCACAGTTTGATTGATTATTAAGAGGCTGGGGTGAATATGTAGCCTGAATAGAGAAAAGAGTGCTGCATGGCCAGCTGTGTCTATTTAGCCTAATAATAAAATCCACATTGCCTTCCCCTGTGGCAGAGCGCGTGTAATCCCTCATACGAGGGTCATAGGACAGTCGAATTAACGCAGCGCTGTACGGCGTTTCTTCCGTGGGCCTCCTGCTTCCGGCGAGAAATTCAGGAGATAACATCAGACAGACACGCGGAGGACGTTTGGGGCGAACATTACAGAGCAGACGCAGGGAAGCCAAGCCGGCGCTTTGCTGCCAATTGCAGTCTCAGTGTGAAGCTGGGAGCGACGGGGAGGAATCCGATAAGGGTTTTCCACCTTGATGATCGCTGACCTTCCACGGCCAATCGGTCCGCAGACGCGCGGTGCATGTTGGAGAGAGGCAATCTCGCCGAGTTGTTATTTGTTTCTTGCGACTTGGGCTCCCATCTCCAGGTGATGGAGAGCCCAATTTGAGATCTCTCATCTCTTTCTCGCTCTCTCTCTGATGTTTCGCAGATGTCAGTGGTACATTAAAGCCAAGATGAAGTCGGACGAGAAGAGGAGGACGCAGTACCAGAACGGACACAGTGAGTAAAAGTGCCGCGGGCTCCCTTTCACCACGATTACGCCATTAATCCTGGAGTTAACTCGGTGAACACTCCCTGCTGATGCATCCCTTTTCACCAGTGAGCTGTGTATCAGGCTACTTTGCATGGTCTGTCTTATCCTACCAGACATTCATCCTAATTACATTTTTGCTAATTTGCTATCCTTGGATATGCACCGTTGGTTATATCATAAAAGTATTCAAAATGTTTTGCAAACTCATATAAAACACTGTTTGTTTTTGTTTTCCTTGCAATAAGCCATTTTATCTGTCTAAATTCAGGAAGTAATGACCTTTATTTTCCTCCTGAAAAGGGGGGATCCCTCTTAATGACCTTAATCTCAGTCTTAATGATTTAACTGAAATGGTGACTCACCACGAGCGTGTAATGAAGCACTTCCAGCCTCCAACTCCAGTTCTCTCAAATGAATAGTCTTATTTGCTTTCAATTATAAAGTCTTAACTTCAAGGCCTAATTTCTGTTTTTCACTTTATTGCTGGAAATCCCTGTCCCTTTGTGTGTCAATGACACGCTTAAGTGCCACTCTGCACAAAATGGAGCCTCTCATCCTGCTGGAAATGGCACATTCCCCACCATCGCCAGAAAAAGAGCTAGTTCAGTAACTCCATCAGTGAGTCCAGGGTGCCTGTATTCACAAGGTTGAGATACAGGACACCACACTCAGAGCTGAGGAAAGATAGCTGTCACTCAGAAATGCTCTGGATTATCCAGGTGCACTCTTGTGGTAAACATACCAAAATGCATTATTGGAATATTTCAATAAGAGCACCATTCCTGCTTTTACACCCACTTTATTTACTAATTCAAGTAAACTTTAGTTTATTTGGCAGCCCTGATCCTGGAATATGTGTAAGAAGATCATGGTGTTGTCAGCGCGCCAGTGTATTTTAAGATGAAACACAGGTGCGATCTGAATCGGAGGTGTTCGCTGAAACGCGCTACCACGGCTAATGACGAACCGCTTTCAAAAGAAGAAACTTGAGCACGAATAAACAGTCGCATGTTTACGCCCGCTTGTCCACGTAATGAGATACCGGCTGCCGCACTTTTGCTTTGCAGGTGGATGGTGCTTTCCACCTCTGGCAGTTGTTTTTCGGCATCAATAAAGCCTCCCTCGCTCCTCTAAATGGCTTTGCACTTCACAGTGCAAAAACAAATTGCAAGATAAGTATTAAATTCAAGGCTGTAAACAAGTCAACAGAACAGAGCACTCAGAGGACACCTTTATCCATTCCGCCGGGTAGCTCCGTTCCCCCTGGAACTCGGTCTGATCCCCTCTCTGTGTGCGGGGTCTCTTCCTCCAGCAGCCTTCTCCCTCGCTCTCTCTCTCTCTCTCTCTCTCCCTCTCTCCCTCCCTCTCTCTCCCTCTTCTCTCCCGTATCTCCTGCTCCTCTCTCTCTCTCCCTTTCCTCGCTCTCTCTCTCTCGCTCCCTCTCTGTTTCTCCCCCTCTCCCTCCCTCTCTCTCCCTCTTCTCTCCCTCTCCCGTATCTCCTGCTCCTCTCTCTCTCCCTTTCCTCGCTCTCTCTCTCTCTCTCTCGCTCCCTCTCTGTTTCTCCCTGGCTGCCTCCACAATATGAGTTTTCATTCCTGTGATGAAAGGTTGATAAGCGGAGGGGATTGTGCAGAGGTTATATATAGGTCCCCGCTGAGCCTAACGGACACAACTGCCACCCAAGCTCTGCTTAGCTTCACCTGTATCTGTGCTGCTGCATCTACTGCTTCACCTGTATCTGTGCTGCTGTATCTACTGCTTCACCTGTATCTGTGCTGCTGTATCTACTGCTTCACCTGTATCTGTGCTGCTGTATCTACTGCTTCACCTTTATCTGTGCTGCTGTATCCACTGCTTCACCTGTATCTATGCTGCTGTATCTACTGCTCCACTCTACCTGTATCTGTGCTGCCGTATCTATCCCTGCTCTACTTGTGGGTGTGGTGTCCTGTAGCTGACTGTCTGCACTCTCCTCTGGTGCAGCATGTGGGTCTGCAGAATGGGGGAAGCGGCACAGCCACAGATGTCCAGTGTTTGTCCATATGCACGGTGCGGGGACACAGACAGTGTCCTTTTGATGTGCTCCTATACAGGATCGTTTGGGAGCTTAGTGCTATCTGCCTGCTGCTTCTTTTCTTTTTTTGGCCCGACCCGATGAGCTCTCATTTCATATTCAGCTCGTGGTGCCAGTTTTTCTCACACCCTCTCTCTCTCTCTCTCTCTTTCCCTCTCTCTCCCTCTCTCTTTTCCTCTCTCTCTCTCTTTCCCTCTCTCTCCCTCTCTCTTTTCTTCTCTCTCTCTTTCTCTCTTTCCCTCTCTCACCCTCTCTCTCTCTTTTTCCCTCTCTCTCTCTCTCTCTCTCTCACTCTCTCTCTTTCCCTCTCTCACCCTCTCTCTGTCTCTCTTTTTCTTTCTCTCTCCCCCTCTCTCTCCTTCCCTCACCACCCTCTCTCTCTCTCTCTCTCTCTCTCTCTCTCTCTCTGTATAAAGCGAGGCCTTGATTTGCCTCAAATCTCAGACAGAATAGCGCGTTTCAGCGGCGGCCTTGGCGAGGTCATCAGAGTGAGACAGAGAGAGGGCACCACGAGGCCAAAAGGCGCCACACTCTCCTCTCTCCTAATGGCTTCCGCAGTCCCATGATATACCGCTGCCTTTCCAACCTTCAAAATTCAATTACTTCCCAAAGTGGAGGGGTGGAGAGGGGGCAGGGGCTCTATCAGCAATGCACGGGGAGCCATTAAAAACGAATACGGATGGTCCCGCCAGGTGAGGAGCGAGGCGTGCCTGCATCTGGGCCTCACGCTAAACCTCGCGACCGTTCTCTTCTCCCTGCGCCCGCTCCAGTCCCCTTCCCCGGGATAAAGACCTACATCGACCCGGACACCTACGAGGACCCCACCCAGGCCGTCCACGAGTTCGCCAAGGAGATCGACCCGTCCCGCATCCGCATCGAGAGGGTGATCGGAGCAGGTGGGCAGCTTCCCCCGACCTCGACCTCTCTCAGTCCGGGGGGTTTGTCTCGGCAGACACGAAACACTGTGCAATCGCGTAGTTCTCACTGCAGCAGCCCGCATGAGTCACCTACTTTGCGGAAATAATTTTCACACTTTGCTGTGACCTGTGCAATATAAAACGATGAATCTTAATTTTACAGACACATCTTTCTTTCACGTGGAGGAACTTAATTATAACACAGTGCTCCAGATTTAAAAGTGATTTTTAGTGTGGGGATATTGAACCATTTCCAGTTTTGAGTGGAACAAAAATAGTTACTAAGAATAGATACTTCAGAAGGTGAAAAGAGGAAGTAAATATTTTAAAAGACGAGGACGGGCTGCCTCAGCCAACAGTTCTGTAAACCTCATTACTGCCATCCAGTGGGGCGTTCATGTAAGTGCAGCTTAAAAATTACAAACTAAAGAGATACTTCTGGGGAAGGACTTGGGTTTGTGGGATTGTGGCATTGGCTTCAGGAGCGCAGGGTGCGAGAGAAATGGATGTTTGTCTGTGTTGCAGGGGAGTTTGGGGAGGTATGCAGCGGACGTCTCCGTACCCCAGGGAAGAGGGAGATCCCGGTGGCCATAAAGACCCTGAAGGGTGGCTACGTGGAGAGGCAGCGGCGCGACTTCCTGCGAGAGGCGAGCATCATGGGACAGTTCGACCACCCCAACATCATCAGGCTGGAGGGCGTGGTCACTAAAAGTAAGACCTGGGGGCAATAGGAACGCTGTGTGTTTCACAGTTTGCAGTTAACACACGCTGTCACTCGCAGTAAGAGCTGGGGGCAATAGGAACGCTGTGTGTTTCACAGTTTGCAGTTAACACACGCTGTCACTCGCAGTAAGAGCTGGGGGCAATAGGAACGCTGTGTGTTTCACAGTTTACAGTTAACACTCGCTGTCACTCGCAGTAAGAGCAGTTTCCACTTTACACACGCTGTCACTCGCAGTAAGAGCTGGGGGCAATAGGAACGCTGTGTGTTTCACAGTTTGCAGTTAATACTCGCTGTCACTTGCAGTAAGAGCAGTTTCCACTTTACACTCGCTGTCACTCGCAGTAAGAGCTGGGGGCAATAGGAACGCTGTGTGGTTTACAGTTAACACTCGCTGTCACTCGCAGTAAGAGCTGGGGGCAATAGGAACGCTGTGTGTTTTACAGTTTCCACTTTACACACACTTAGTGGAGGCTAAGCGTACGCAACACCACTAAAGCACAACTACATAGTGTGATTGTCCTGACTAAATAGGAGGCGGGTGAGTGCTTGACCTGATCAGGGCACATTCGGTGCGATTGCCTCCCAGCGCTGATGCGTTTGACTGGCCGCACGGTGCAGTAAGTGCCAGCGTAGCGAATGAAAGTATAAACTTGTGTAGCGTATTCCCTGGCTGGGAGGTTTGTGCTCTCCAGGAACTGGAGCAGAGGCTTCCCTCAGGGGAAGCGAGAGCAAACAGCATCCTTCCTTTTCCGCGTTCCTCCCGCCATCGCCTCCCCGTCTTTAAACACCGAGCGCGGGCACGCGGGACGGGAGCTCAGCCAGAGGAAGGAAGCAGCGTTTCGGAGAGGGTCCCACCGGGCAGGAGAGCGGTTACGCACGTGGGCGTATCGTAGCACACGCGCAGGTTAAAGCGTCAGCTGATGAAAGGCCCCTCTCTCCGCACACGAGCAGTGAGCTCACTGAACACAGTCATCCCTGACCCCTTGCTGAGCTGGGGAGGATGTGTTGCAGATCACACGTGATGGGTAAAGCTGGGTAAAGTGGGTAAAGCTGGACTGTGATTGGTGACTGGGGTCTGACTAAACTCAGAGGGGAGAAAAGAAGCGAATGCACTACTTTTCACCGCCCCTCCAACACCAACCATGTCAATATCCTCCACCCCTCCAACACCAACCATGTCAATATCCTCCACCCCTCCAACACCAACCATGTCAATATCCTCCGCCCCTCCAACACCAACCATGTCAATATCATCCACCCCTCCAACACCAACCATGTCAATATCCTCCACCCCTCCAACACCAACCATGTCAATATCCTCCACCCCTCCAACACCAACTATGTCAATATCCTCCACCCCTCCAACACCAACCATGTCAATATCCTCCACCCCTTTATATCCAACTATGTCAATTTGCCCCACCCCTCTATCACCAACCATGTCAATATCCTCCACCCCTCCAACACCAACTATGTCAATATCCTCCACCCCTCCAACACCAACCATGTCAATATCCTCCACCCCTCTATATCCAACCATGTCAATATCCTCCACCCCTCTATCACCAACCATGTCAATATCCTCCACCCCTCCAACACCAATCATGTCAATATCCTCTACCCCTTTATATCCAACCATGTCAATATGCCCCACCCCTCTATCACCAACAATGTCAATATCCTCCCCCCCTCTCTCACCAACCATGTCAATATCCTCCACCCCTATATATCCAACCATGTCAATATCCTCCACCCCTCCAGCACCAACCATGTCAATATCCTCCACCCCTCTGGCTCTCTCCAACCATATCAATATGCTGAAACTGCTCTCTGAAACGGTTTGGTCCTGTCTGACACTTTGAGAAAGCCTTCTGTTACATTCCATCTTCCAATCAGCATAAAAAGCAACAACAGTGCTGTGCGCTCTGAAGGAGAGGAGGAGGGAGGATGTTGGACAGAGCTGAAGTGAGTGGGCGCTTTGTACCAACTGTAAAAACATGAGAAAAACTTAACACACTCTGCCAAGCTGCCTACGGTGTAACGCAACAATCTTCCAAACAAGTACAGGAATAAAATGCATTAAATATGAAAACTCAATATAAATTCAAAGAACTTTTTTCCATCAAGAAGCTTCTTGTGTTCCAGATGGCATCAGATTCGCAAGCGGATAAAGTAACATTACAAAGCCAGACGCCCGTGGCATAAACACAAACATGCGAGATTGAGAATTAAAAAGGGACACGCACCTAGAGGCTGCCGAGTGAACATTGAAAGCATTTGGGAAAAGTGTACCAGGATAGGGAGCCATTTATGTTTTAGTCCGACTCGTTACAGAAGCACCTTGGCCATCTGAGGAATTGTCAGCCGATTTCCATCTGTAGTCTTTTCCCGTTCATACAGCCAAGCCTAACAACCTTTGAGTCACATGGGTAAAGCAAGGCCACCAATCGGAGAGCAGGCCGGCGACTGTATGCAGTGCCAGCCGTGATAAAAGATGAATGCATTCTGACACCTCTGTGTTCTCCAAGCCCAGGGCATCCGTCGCAAGCTCTTTATTAGAGATCTCTGAGCCTACTGGAATCGGTAGCACGGCCACCATTGGAAGAGAAGAATGCCTTTTTAATCCGAGGGTGTAATAAATCTGGTCTTTGATGGCGCAGAGCTGAAAAGTAATTGCTCTCTTCTCTTCTGCGGGGGGGAAAAAAAAAATAATATTGGTCTTTTCAATCTATTAGCACTCGAGCGCGGCCCTTGGCTGGAGAGCGGCGGCTGCAGCCGCCACACAGAGGCTGTAATCGCTCTGTTTGAATCCCCACCGCGACGTCCCCTCCTCCGCTCCCGCTCTTTCTGATCTTCGCCGGCCCTCTGCCAGCCCAGGCGTGGGAAGAGACGCCGATTATGCGCAGATCAGAAATCACCCGGCCGAATCGATTCTCTCCCCCCCCCCCCCCCCCCCCGTTTCCAAAATCCAACAACAAGGAAAGGCACGGTTTGTCAAAGGAGATTTTTCCCTGACGTTTCCGCATCTCCCGAGACGTCCTACGATAGCCTGAAATCAGACCTGCGGGTGGCTGCCGGTGTTTAGGTTATTGTTTTTATTGATTCTCACACGGAGTACGCGTGGTAAATGCGAGGAGTGAATAAAGAGGGGACGGTGGAGGATGGATTAACTCGTGTGGCCTGGGATGCATGAAAAAGCCTGACTGGACCCCAGACCTCCCCGCGCGATCCCGCTGACCCAACGCTGACCGAATGGACTGATCTGGGTTTGTATTGTGAGCATGGTTGGAGGGATCTGGATTTATATCTGGGTGAGGACTGAGCAAAAAGAATTTCAGAAAAATGCCTTCCAAAGTGATAATGATGCCTATAAACTACAATCAAATGGTTGGCATTGGATGTTGCATACCTCTGTGCAAAGAGAGGCAATCAGCCTGTATTCCAGACAAAAGACATATTTTACAAATCTGTGAGAAATCCTGCTTATCCCTGACAAGGGATACATGTCACGCATATGCTGTACATAAGCCAAGTTTATCAATAATAACTATGCTATGAATACCAGGAAAATTATTTTTATTTCTGTAGTGAAGAATAAAATCCTGTCTTTCTGGTGAGGGTCTTCTTTATATAGTACTGAAGTGTACACAGTCTGTAGTCCAGTCATGTAGAGTATATTTTACTCTTGATAGAGTACATCGCATCCCAGTTGGACTGATATGAATTCTTGGAGAGTGTATTAACACTCATTATTTTGCTGATTAAATGCAGTCCCGTATGCAGGGCAGTTTGGGAGGAGAGTGGAGGAGACACAAGGGCCCAGGGGCCCTCCCCAAACGCCCAGGCACCAGGGGCCCTCCACAAACGCCCAGGCACCAGGGGCCCTCCACAAACGCCCAGGCACCAGGGCCCCTCCACAAACGCCCAGGCACCAGGGCCCCTCCACAAACGCCCAGGGGCCCTCCACAAACGCCCAAGGCCCAGAGCCCCTCCACAAACGCCCAGGATCCCTCCACCCCCTCAGCTCCTGTCACCTGGCCCTTCACGTCTCTCTGCAGGCCCGTTAGCGCGTGGCTCCCTCTCCCCTCCGGGCCCAGACGGACGGCGTGCGTTTATCAGCGACAGCTGCAGCCGACACAGGGAAGCGAGTCTCCGGGCCCGCCCGCCACGTGCCCGCCCACCGCCCCGCACACACGCACACACGCACGGGAGCGTCGCCGCTCCGGCGAGACTTCAGCCGCGACGAGCCCGCCTCACTTCCTGCGCCTCTCCGCCGAGCGCCGCCATCTGCTGTTTTTCCCACTTCCTGCCACTTCACAGCCTAATTAAGAGACATGGGCATCAGCGAGGAGAGGGGGAACCGGCTAGGCCCGGTATCCGTCTACACCGCTACAGGGCTGTACTTGTGTGTGTGTGTGTGTGTGTGTGTGTGTGTGTGTGTGCGCAGGTGTGCGTTCTGTGTGTGCGCACGTGTGTGCGCACGTGTATTTGCGCGTGTGTGCGTGCGTGTGCATTCTGCTAACTGGAAGCGAATGCTGATAGAGGATGCTTTCTAGGTCCTGTTGCACTGTGTAACCCTAGGCGTCTGCACTGTGTAACCCTGGGAGGTGCATAAGACACCTTTCAGATAGCATACTTATTGCTTGGCTTGCTTAGATTGGATACCAGTATACCAGAGTGCTTATAATCTGCAACTTAAACAGAGTAATCTGTCTTCAATCTTTTTGAATAGTACACCCAACATTTTGTAAAATATTTAAATAATCAGGGAGAACCATTCTAGTGACAGTTCTGGCAGGCTTTATTGCTACACTGTGTATTCTTGATTATCATGTCTTGGCTTGGCACCAAATTGATTGGAACATATTTTGGGGCAGAGTGGAGTAACATATTGGTGGGCGGAGCAATGCCCTGCTGTCAGCCAATTATGAGTTTGATTGCAGAGTTATTCAGGGCTGGCTCTGCGGAGAACTGCTCTGTTCCCATGCCTGTACTGGAATTGGTGGGGT
This sequence comes from Conger conger, assembly GCF_963514075.1. Taxonomy (NCBI): domain Eukaryota; kingdom Metazoa; phylum Chordata; class Actinopteri; order Anguilliformes; family Congridae; genus Conger; species Conger conger. The sequence goes on along the minus strand of NC_083776.1, from coordinate 8,317,768 downwards.
CTATGATGATTACAGCGCTTCTGGTGAATTTAAAACGTATATGCTTTAATATTCAGACCAGATCATGCTGTATAAAAATGTGTCAGGGCTTAACTGCTCTCCCATTGGGTAATGTATTTGATACTAAAATTAAATTTTACAACTGTGAAACTGTCAAAAAAACATATGGTGAAAAAAAAGGAATGAAAAGCAGCAAGGTTGGTGGTTCGATCCCCGGTGTAGCCGCAATAAGATCCGCACAGCCGTTGGGCCCTTGAGCAAGGCCCTTAACCCTGCATTTCTGCTTAATCTAATCAACTGCAAATCGCTTTGGATAAAGGCATCAGCCAAATGCCATTAATGCAATGTAAAAGATGTTGGTCAAAGCAAATATTCCTGCTGAACAAGTAGGTGCCTTGACATTATATGCTTTTGTGGTTAATTCCAATATCTAGTCAGCCACACAATGAGAATTTACCCTGGAAATCAAAGAACTGATCAAAGCAGGTACCATACCTGTGTCCCTGATGAATCTACTGAGTGGAAAGTTCATTTTGTTTTTTGGGGGGGTTTTTGCAAGGGCAATCAATCATAAGTGATGTGATTGTCATCCTAGCAGAAAGTACTAACCTACGCAGCAGTCGCAGAGGGATTTGGGTCATGTCTAAATTAATTTGAGGTTGATTTATTGCAAAACAGATAAAGATATATTTTTGGTAAAACGTACTTATGTGTCAGACATTGCAAGTGATATGACCAAGGTTGACAAACATTTTCTCAGGAGGCAACTGGCAACTAGTGAATGCCTAGGCTATCGAACATTGTTGCTGTCACACAGGTTATTATACAGACAGGACAAAATGGTCAATATATAGAAACAGTCAAGAAAGTAACCGAAAAAGTCATAAGATATTGCAACTCCCATCACTTGAAAATTTGATTCTATTCCAGGCTTTGACAAGCACTATCACTCTGAACAAAATACAGATAGTTAAACTAAGAAACACACAAAATTCAGAATGAAGAGATACTACAATTTAACAGTCTCAAATGGAAATCATTCTGTTAGCCATTCAGGTGCCAATTTAGGCAACACACTTTGTCAGTTTCAAAGAGAAATTCATCATCTTATTGGCAGGTTTTCACACACCACTGTCTATCCACGAAAGAAGACTGTGGACCAACCAGCAAGGATGGTTACGTAACTACAATGGATGCCTCTGCACTTTTTCATGAACTTAGTGTGTGGCAGTCAGGGCAGCCCACACTTTAGGTACAAACCCCTGCTACAAACCACTTGCCTCCCAGTACAGTGTTTATGAGCAAATCTAAAATAAACATTTTCACTCCTTAAATTTAAACTATTATGGGTGCTTTGTGGAAGTTTTAATGTATTGTCACATTGGCTAAAGACAACACTGCACTGCCAGGTGATGAGTGTAAACAGATTAGGCAAATATAAAATAAACATTTTCACTCTTTAAATTAAAACTATTATGGGTGCTTGGTGGACGTTTTAATGTATTGTCACATTGGCTAAGGACAACACTACACTGCCAGGTGATGAGTGTAAACAGATTGGGCAAATATAAAATTAACATTTTCGCTCTTTAAATTAAAACTATTATGGGTGCCTGGTGGACGTTTTAATGTATTGTCACATTGGCTAAGGACAACACTACACTGCCAGGTGATGAGTATAAACAGACTGGGCTGTTGTTCTACTTCTGTGTCTGGTTGAGTGGTAGGCTAATTTAATTATCAACTGAAATTATTTTCACAATTGTGTCTTGAACTAAAGGCTGCTTCAACACTTTAGTGGTGGAGGAAATACATGCAAGATGATCTACTAATATGCAAAACCCACAGTAGGGTAGTATATTCTGGTTATTGACACTATAAAATATTGTATAATATTATCAACTATGGATCTATAGAAGGTATTATTCTTTGCAACTCCGGTCTTTCAACAGAAACTGAAATGCTGAACCCTTTCAGTAGGCTCAAAAGTTACTTTCACACAAGTAATTTCCAAGAGGGTTTTTTTTAAAGTTATATTTTTACAGCATTTTTACTTGAGTAGAAAATTGGTATACTTTTAACACTTCAACACATGTTGTCATCACCCAGAAGGGCAGAATATCACTCAGAAATCTGATAACAAGGATGAAGAAGTGAGAGGGTCCCTGCTGTCTCAGATTTAAAAATGAAAGTGAGAAATGCCATTTTTAAAGCCATGGAAGAGCGAAAGACGGCCTTGGAAGGATGAAAGTTTTGAGAACGCGATGACTTCTGATTTTAATTAAAGCATCGAGTGAATTCGAGTCCCGTTGAGAACCTCTGAGTGGGGTAATCAGCGGCAGGCCGGGCCAGATGTTCTGCCGAAGAGCTGATAGATTAGTCCAATCAGCAGCGAGGACAGCTCCTCGCGGCCCCTCCCCTCCCGCGGCAGAAGCGTCTAGCACAGCCCTGCTGGAGGCCGCTTCTGTGAGCATAATCAACTCCGCCGCTACCGCTCGTTCCGCCCGTAATGGCTGCTGAATGATGCAAAGGGGCCGATACGGGAGACTTCGCTGCCCCTAATTCATGCCGCAACAAGAGGCGCGATGACAACCCGCTGCCTGGGATAGAGATCGCCCGCGTTCGCCTCGTTTCCCCCGGTTTTAATCATCGTCTCTCCGCATCTCGATTCCTGTCCACGCGCGAGATGCGCGCAGCGGGGATCTTTGCGCGTAATTGCCTGATTTGTTCGGCTGAAAATTGTGAATCATAAGGACGTTCTTCAATGGCAAACACGAATGTTACATAAACAAAGCCGAAATCAGTGCTCTGTACTTCACACAAAAAAATCAATCTGATCTATTGTATTTTGGGAGGAGGGATGGTGTAGAAGTGAGAAATGAGTGGGGGCGCTCCTGTTCTGTTTACTCTACTGAATAAATATAACTCTCTCTTCCCCCCCTCCTCGCCATCTCCAGCACACAGACAGGTGGACAAACAACCCACGCGGGCGGCTGCTGGAACTCAAAGTGCAACTGAACGCTATTTACCCGCTGAATTGGCACTCTGGAAATTTCCCATGATAATGGATAATTATCTGTTGTAATCATGCCTTTTAGACACTGCTGCAGCTGATGTTTTGCTGGGCTGGGTTATTTTCCGAAGGGAAGATGCCCCAAATTGGGTCATCGGTGCGCAGTAGAGGACTAGACAACTGGCCATTAAGAAAAGATTTGTCTGACACAAATGTGTGTAAGAGATGTGCTCACCCTGTGCGCCACTGTTACTTGGGTCTGTGCCAAGACTCTTGACCAACTGCCAAAAAAGTGATGGGAGCTGTATGGAGGAGTTTCCTGCTAGAGGGCATTCTGCAGGGGAATATTGTATATCTCCCTTCAGTTTAATTTAACAGCCCTTGATGATGCACAAAGAAAACCAATTAACTTAAAGAAGGGGCTTTGTCTTCTAGAATCATCTTACCATGCACAGGTCACAATAAAAGTTGTTGGACACCCAACAAAGTGAAGAATGCAGGTGGGATTTACATTAGCAGTGACAAGACACTGAAGCCTGTTTTCCACGGGTCATTAAATGAACTATGTTCACATAAATTGAATATAAAATGTAAATGATAATTATGTATAATTTAGCAGAACAGTGGGGTAGGGAATCTGGATATTTGTTGATTAAAACAACCAAACAAGTACATTACGTCTGAAAACTATTTTCTGGCTTGTAATGTAAAGCTACTGAAATGTGAAATCTCAGTTATGGTATTTTACCATTTAACATTTTAAGAGCTTAATTCTAGGGAAGTCATTGGCCTGATTCGGTGGTGGTTGGTGAGACTGAAAAGCTTTAATTATTTACAACCCGTTTCCACATAGTTACCTGGGTCAACAATCAGGCAACTGATATTATTATTATCATTTCATAAGCAAAACCTAACTATTCCAATGTTATGATAGCATATCTTACCCAGCAAAACAAAACTTAATATCATTTCCTAATATTATTATATTAGAAAATGTTAGAATTATTATTTAATTATTTACAACCCGTTTCCACATAGTTACCTGGGTCAACAATCAGGCAACTGATATTATTATTATCATTTCATAAGCAAAACCTAACTATTCCAATGTTATGATAGCATATCTTACCCAGCAAAACAAAACTTAATATCATTTTCTATTATTATTATTTTTTTAACAGTATCTAATATTTACATGACATCCAGAATGTATCCACAAATTTAAATAGTCTGGGTATTAAAAAAGCCTTTACAGTTTGTTGACCCAGGTAACTATGTGGAGACAGGTTGTATTTTTTTGGACTCCCCTGTTCCAGCTAGCCAGCTGCCACTGCCAGAATTCAGTCATCACTTATCTTCATTTTGACTCAGTTCATCCCTTTCTTGAAAAACATAGTTGGTCAAGCTTGGCGATCACAAGAATTAACCCGCCAAATTGTGTTTGTGAAGTGTGAAAATAACGCTCGCATTTAAGTGTGAGTGGAAGGATAAAGATAGATGTTCATTGAACCCAGGCCAGTGCCATGAATGGAAAGGAAACCATAATATCAACAGCCTTCCCACTGTAGCTCTGGGCTCTGTATTATTGGAATCTAGCGGAGGACAGGTCTGGGGTCAGCTCTGTTTAGTTTCGGGACCAAAGCTTGTTGTGAAGCTCCCCGGTTGCACGGTCCAGAGGTTCAATAACTGGAGCTGCAAAGAGTTTCAGGGACTTAGGTTGCCCAGGGTGGTACACATTGGTGCAACCCCCCCCCCCTAAGGAGAGTGCAGTGCAAGCCAGGCTGCAGTCTCTCCCCCAGGCATGCCTGGAGGCAGATAGCAGAGAGGGCGTTATCATCAGGCAGTGTTAATCGAATTGTGGATTGCGCTCTGGTCGAGCTCGGGGCTACCGGTGGGGACGCGGTGGGCTAATTGCCTGCAGAGGGTCACAGCCATACTGCCATTCTGAGTCAATGAGCACCCAGAGATTAACACAGCAGGGGGAACACAAGCAATTTGAGATTTGCCCCCCTTTTTTCAATTAGAACCTTTGAACTTGTGTGGAAACTGAGGCGGATCCTAGGCAGTGAACCGCAGTGCATTTATCAAAATGTCAGACTCACACGGGTAGCCACCGCCCTCACACACCAGTCAGGACTCTTTCAGATTTCATTTGAAAGGTGATCATTCTCTCTCACTCACTCTCTTCTTTCTCCTCTCTCTCTCTCTCTCTGTGTCTCTTCTCCGCTCTCCATAGGTCGGCCAGTCATGATTGTTGTGGAGTACATGGAGAATGGCTCCCTGGACTCTTTCCTGAGGGTGAGTATCTATTGCTGCTCAGCACACTTCTGAAGCCAAGTGAAATGTGAAACTTTTAAAATGTTGATATTGTCATGAATAAAGTTAAAAGCGTGTAGGGCATCGTGCCTCTGGCCAGTTTCCTCCCAGAGCCTGTTTTTTTCCTCAGTGGCTGAGAGGACTGTGGAGGAACTGATGGCTTGGTGATTCACCTTATCTGAGTTGTGAGGGATTCTTCAATGTGGCTCAATACATGTGTTCCTCAGATCCTCAATATGTGTGTGTATTTCTGTGCTACCGTTCACAAAAATAGCCTGCTTTATCATCTCTGTTAACACATACACACACTGTCATATGCAGATAAACAGCAGGGGTGTGAAGGTGATCTACAACCCGGTTTCAAGCATATTTCTCACAGGGTTTTGATGAAGACACTGGGGTTCCTCAGAGTAAAGACCATTCCTCGTGTTATAAGAGGCCCATACGCATTAGCATTCTCTTCCTGGTTTTAGCATCTAAAACACCCACAAAACATTCACAAAGAGCAGTGGTGTAGGTTTCTTAAAAAGTCCCTAACCCTGCCCCCAGATCCCAGTTCTCCCTCCTGTGTTCAGCTCTGTGTGTTAACATTTAGCAATGTCATCCACCATGTGGGAAATTACAAGCAGTTTGGAAAAATAGGAGTTAGACCCTAAAATATACTTCAACCAAAACTTGGATTTTTTTACGTGAATCAGTACGGAACACAAATCGAAAGCCCCAGGATGATATGAAAAGTTCAAAAACACAAAACATCCCCAGATGAATAGATAAGTTCTGATGGTGGAACATTTTGGAGACTGAACCTAAACTGAAAACTTAAACATGAAAAATAACCAACTGTCACCTTATCTTAAAGCTTCAGCATTATTTACGTCATATCATATCAGGAGTTTTAAGAACTATATCAACATAATGGTCAAACGCTAAAAGAAAAATAAGTAAATCCTCTTGACTCAAATTATTTCCATTCCGTGCTCATGAATTACAGGTCTTAAGTGTATCTTGTCTGGAAGTTTTCTTTGAACAAAGAAAATGGACTGACAGTTTACAGTAAAGTAAAAAAAAAACAACACTATTCCCCCTGGAAGGAAAGCAGGTGTACACTCTTCACCAGAATGCACCGGAGCAGCGACAGGAGGCACGCGGGGATTTCCACTGCCTCAGAATCCACCGCCGTGCTCGAAACGCAATCAT